>NW_006921729.1:4950960-4953930 GCF_000298275.1 Orycteropus afer afer
CCCCGCCTCTCTGATAATTCACTTTTAATAAACATTTTCAATTTAGTGGCTTTCACCTTTAAATGACTTTTTAAATATAGCAATTAATGTAATTTATATTCAAATCTGACATTATAACATTATATTCTCTCACCTCTAGTTGATTAATTTCATAATTGTAATGTTTATATAAAATACATATGTATATAAAGATGCATACAAATATTGTACATATTATACTCTGTATAATATTTATATGTCTAAATGTTATACAAATACACACATACTTATGTATCCACATTAGACATAAGCTGAGTCTACCCTGAGTAAGAAGTCCCTGAGTGGCAAAAATGGTTTACACTCAACTATTAACTTAATTGGGAGCTCTGGTAGAGTAGTGTTTAATGCACTTGACTGCTAATCTGAAGGCTGGCAGTAACCCAAGGAGGGTCTCCTATGAGTCCGGTCTACTCAACAGCACATAACAACAACAACATTAACCTAATTGGGAGCTTTGTTAGTGTAGTGCCTAAAGGCACTTGACTGCTAACCAGAAGGCCTGTGGTTCAAACCCACCAGCCCCTCCTCGGAAGTGAAGGTTGGGCAATCTACTTCCCTAGTGATACTCCCCGGGAAACCCAAGGAGGGGTCACTATGAGTCGAAATCAACTGGAGGGCAGTGAGGAGTAACCTAAAGACTGACGTTTTGAATCCACCTGGTGGCACAGTGGAAGAAAACCCTGGGTCTATGGTAAAAGACTGCAATCAAGAAAACTGAGGAGTAGCTCTAGTCTGTAACACATGGTGTCACTATGAGTCATAATCAATTTGATAGTGATGGTTGGTTGGACAAATACTGTAAATATTATAAAGAGCTCTGTTGGTGCAGTGCCTAAGGCACTTGAAAAGACTGGCGGTTCAAACCCACCAGCCACTTTGCAGAAGACTGGGCAATTTACTTCCATAAAGATTTACTGCCTTGGAAACCCCGTAAGCGTCCCTATGAGTTGGAATTGACTTGATGTCTGTGGGTTTTTTATAACCTATTAAATAAAAGTTTTTAACACTTTTCATAAAAATTATTTGTGGCTTTTTGTGAAGTTTCAAAGTTGTCAGGAGTTTCACATAGGTCACTGAGAAACAATACCAAAGTCATTTAACTGAACAATTTAAAGGTAAAAACCTAAGCTTTTTTCAAAACCAAGCAGCTTGGACTGAGGAATCCACCTTTGCCTTTGAGCCAGATTACACAAAGAATGAAACCTTCAAACCAGTAATCAAAGAAAATTTTGTTACTTTAAATGCAAGAAACCCACATCTGTGTTTTATATATTATTTATCATTGTTGTTGTTTGTTGTTATATGCCGTCGATTCAGACCTGACTCATAGTGACCCCTCCTTGGGTTTCCGAGGCAGTATCATTACGGAAGTAGATTGCCCCATCTTCCTTCCGAGGAGTGGCTGGCGGGTTTGAACCGCCAGTCTTCTGGTTAGTAGTCAAGTGCCTTAGCCACTATGCCACCAGAGCTCCCACAGGGAGAGCATATAATATATGCAAGTAGTATGCCATGTCACATAAGGGACTTGAGCATTGAGTGAGTCCTCCTTGGGTTTCCAAGGCAGTATCACTATGGAAGTAGGATTGCCCAACCTTCCTTCCGAGGAGTGGCTGGTGGGTTTGAACCGCCAGCCTTCTGGGGAGCAGTCAAGTGCTTTAGGCACTATGCTACCAGAGCTCTCTATTGAACTTTAGCCACAGGCAAAACTTTGACCATATCAGATAAATTCCTCGCAATCAATCTTTTAAACATTGTCTGTTACATATTTCTGACAACGCTTTAAATGGCAAAAATGAACACACTTATCAGCAGACCTGAATATGTACATATCCTTTCTCTAAAAAATATATGAAATTTAAATTATAATGAATATTTAACTTATGTTCTGTAGATTATCTAAAGATTTTGAAATTACTTATATATCACAAAACATATTTACTTGTTGAAAAAGTTTGTTTAAATATTTTTTTAAACTTGATCGTTTTTGCCATTTCCTGAAAAAGATTAAATATTGTTTTCTTTTAAACTTTACCATTTTTCCTATTTTCCTAAATCTAAATTTAGCTCTTTTTAAGATTTTACCAACTAGTTTTGGAAATTAGGAGATCTCATAGCGTAGTGCCTAAAGCGCTTGACTGCTACCCAGAAGGCTGGTAGTTCAAACCCACCACCCACTCCTTGGAAGGAAGGTTGGGCAATCTACTTATGCAGTGATACTGCCTCAGAAACCCAAGGAGGAGGTCACTATGAGTCAGGTCCAACTCGACGGCACATAACAACAACAACAATTGTGGAAATTACAAAGTTTTTGCCTAAACGATCAATTCCTTATGTTGTTGTTGTGGTTATGTGCCGTCAAGTCGGACCTGACTCATAGCAACCCCTCCTTGGGTTTCTGAGGCATTATCACTACGGAAGTAGATTGCCCCATCTTCCTTCTGAAGAGTGGCTGGGGGGTTTGAACTGCCAGCCTTCTGGTTAGCAGTCAAGTGCCTTAGGCAAACTTCAGTTCTCTGGCTTGAGACAGAACATTACTTCAGGCTATTCCATGTGTAATTTCTGTTCGGCTTTGTAGCATTCCTTTGCAATGGAGAGAATCTGCCCATGTTTACCCCATGATAGGGATCCACCTAATTTTCTGAAAACTATAAAGGATCTCAGGAGTTTTGGTGGCATAGTGCCTAAGGTATTTAACTACTAACCAGAAGGCCTGTGGTTCAAACCCACCAGCCACTCCTCGGAAGGAAGGTTGGGCAATCTACTTCCCTAGTGATACTGCCTTGGAAACCTAAGGAGGGGTTGCTATGAGTCGGATGCGACTTGAGGGCAGCATGTGAGGCCTGAGTCCTAATGGCCTCCAGGTAAATCTTTAACCAGAAGCCTTTAGTGTCGGGGATTCTAACACGTCCCATGCCTCAGGGCTTTTATCAG
>NW_006921729.1:4954301-4958776 GCF_000298275.1 Orycteropus afer afer
CTCGAGCTAGCAAATAAACTTTCCTTTTGTTGTTACATTATCGTGTCTGTGGTGGCTTCCTCGTACCGACATTCCTTTCCGAACACGGGCCCAACAAGCGGTTTTTTTTTTTTTTGGTTAAGTTTGTCCTGGGTTTGTCTATGCATAGTTGTTGTAGGAATGAGGTTCTTACCCCTTGTGGCGTAGAGCCAGTTGTCACAACAGTTTAAGTGGGAAAGCAGAAGAATTTATTGAGTATGGACACCCAAGGAGAAAGACAGAATTGTTTCTCTAACACATCTGTTTTCCTGGGCTGGGAAACGGTTAGTGTTCTTAAAGGAAATTGGGTTAAGGGGTAGGAGGATTTGGGTAATGCTGAGAATGCTTTCTTCATGTTATCGGGATGAATTGTTGTTCCCTTGTGATCTGTCTGTTCTGCTGGTCAGTGATACAAAGCCAACCTTGGTTAGAAGAAAGTGCCCCTCAAAGTCCTTGCACCTGCCTCTAAAGATTAACTAACTCTACAAGGAAGGGAGAGTATGGCATTGGGCACCCTTAGGCCTCTTGGTCCAAGGATGTCTGTTTTCTCCTGTATCTTGGTTGCTTCAGGTTTGGTGTTTGCTTTCTGATGGTCATTTCATTTCATAAACTGCAATTATCAGCTACAAAGGGCAGTGAGTTTAAGCCGGATGCCCAAAGGAATGTGTGAAAAGAACAACCTAAAGTATCCTATCCACGTAGAGGGAAGGAGGCCACAAAACAAAGAAAGAAACAAACAAAAAAAAACCCAGAGTTAATTATTGTGGTTAACATTTAATCATAGTTGTTAATTTGCTATATTTTAGCAAATTTTAGCACAAAGCCTTCCCTGGCCCTTCAACATGGCCACATTGCTATGTTGGTCAGAAAGAACTCACATGGTATCTGAACTCATATCAACATTCAAAATGGAGTTGGGGCTCCCACTGTAGACCACAGCCTTCAACAAATCCAAGTGCTTTAGAATTTAAGCTCTAATACATTGGGAGCAGGGCGCTCAGTCGGGGAACCAGCTCCCCCCACCCCACACCCAGGGGACAGCCATTGACAGGGCACTTGGTCTAGGATCGAATTCCTGCCTGTCTAGAAGGTGGGTAGGGGTGGGGGATGGCCACACCTCTGTTCACCAGGAGGGCATGAGATACAAGGGGAGCAAGGAGAATATTCCACCTTTCTGTTCGGCAGCCACCAGTGTGGTTGCCCGTGTAGTTCTTGGCAAGCCGAACTTATTATCAGCCTGCTGGACTGATAGGAATGCAGTTTGAAAATACTTAAAATGGCTGTGCCGTCAAGCCAGTCAACAGTCTACAACTCCGTTTGTCTCCTTATTTGCCATTTTCAGTTTATTCTACTGGTTGGTATTTAATCCACTTCCTTGTCTTTCCCCTTGAAGCTCAGGGTTCCAGGATTATTTTCTGTATGTGTTTCAACTGGTTTCTCATTTCTTTGTTGTAGAGGTCTGTATGGCTTGCCTGCCTGTTTCACCATCTTGCCTTAAGCATAATATTAACGCACACACTGCCCTGGAGTCGGATCTGACTCCTAGCGACCCCTCCTTGGGTTTCCGAGGCAGTATCACTAAGGAAGTAGATTGCCCCATCTTCCTTCCCAGGAGTGGCTGGTGGGTTTGAACCGCCAGCCTTCTGGTTAACAGTGTTCCCAAATTGATTTTTACACACAAGACCTCTTAATATTTCCACGGAACACATATTGGAATGTGCTGTCTTAAAAGTTTACTTGTTTTATTGGAGTTGATTAGAGAAGATGCAAAATACTTTTTTAAAAAATACTAGTGTTACTAGGTGGGGGGGTCCTTGCCTTCTACTGACAAAAATTGGAACAGGAGAGACAAAAGGTCAACATGAACCAAAGTTTATTAAAGAGAATGGAGAGGGGAGGGGCTTTTCCCTAAGCTAGCCTCCTGTCTCTCATCAAACAAAGCATCTGCTAGGGTTTATAAAGGGTTTTAGGCAGGAGGAGTAAGGCATCATCTTTATTTGTAAAATAGGCGGAGCGGACGCGGACGCGGACGCGGGGGGAGGGGTTTCCCAGGAAAAAGGTAGGGTTATGAAAATCAGGTGTGTGTGCAGGAAGCAGCCAAGATGGATTCCAGCACGATGGCTGTCGGAACAAAGGTGGACCCGACGCAAAGGCTGTGGACCCTGGTTTGAGTTTCAGCAAGTTACGCTTGTTCTTGACTGCTTCTTGTGGAAGGTCAGTTTGTCAGTCAGGCTGAATTTTACTATGCATGCTCTGCACCTGTGAGGTTTTGAAGGAAAACTCAGGTTTATCAGCATTTTACAGTGGTCAAGCTACTGGAGCTTTTGAAATGAAACTTTATCTTGCTGAAGGGCCTGGTTTGTTAATCGCTGGTGATTCTCTGTCGCCAGCAGCTAGACTACTGAGTGAGAGGGTGCTTGAATCAGTCAGCTGGATTTCCTACCTGTCTTACAAGGGATAAGTATTTGGTCAGTTTTCAGCTTATATTAGTAACCATTTCTTTTAATTAAATGAGTGAGAGTACCTTAAAAAGCTACTCTAAATCGTCTTCTTCAGGAAAGATAGATTGTCTTTCTACAGAAATCCTTCCCCAGTTATCTATTAAGCCAGAAAACAGCCACTTGGTACTACTTTTTGAACTGAAAATCATCTGCAGCCTATGTGGCTCCAGAATTACTGGAGATACTGTCTTGCTGCCTTGTGGCATAGAATAGTGTGGAGGGATATTGTGGTTGTAATGGAAAGGGCATGATCTTAGAAGTCAGTTACCACCTGTGGGAATCAGGTTATGTACCTGTGTACTGAGTTCAGGATATTTGCTCTATTTTTCAGAATTGTTGGGAGGATCAAATCAGATGTGACAGTAAATATGAAATGTAAAATGCAATACTGGTACAGATTATATTTTTGTTGATTATATTTTTACATGTTACTTTTAAAAATTAGTGATCAGAGAGCTCAGTTTTCTTCAATTTATCTTCAGTGTTCTTCACTGTCAACATGACCTGACAACTAATTAGTCAAAACAATTCACAATAGTAGGCAGCTTATTGCCGCCAGGAGATGTAGCCTACACTGTTACTGACAGGATAACAGCAGGAACCAAACTTTTTTTTTTTTTTTAATTGGGTTTTGGGGGAAGAGTTACAGAGCAAATTCACTTTCCCATACAGCAGTTCACATATACTTTGTCTCATGTCATTGACCACAGTTTACCACAATGCAACAGCTCCCCTCCCACTTCCTCCCCATAGTTACCTCTTCCCTGTGTCCATCCCTACATGCACCAATGACCCCTGAGCTATCGCCCTATGCATAAGCAGCCCTTCTTTCTCCCATGATTGTTCTCTCCAAGGAGTGTATCTACATGAGATAAATGTTTAACTCATATGCCTGTATTTTGTTTGGCTGGAAGCCACAGGTATGGGTTCAATTCCAGACCTGAAGGGCAGCTAGGGGCCATAGTCTCAGTGGTTCCACCAGGCTCTATTGGACCAGCAAACCTGGTACCCCCTTTTATTTCCCCTCCAAATGATTTTGAGTTTTGTTCCACATTGTTCTCCCTCTCTATCAAGGATCTCCTACATAGATCCCCTTCCAAATGGATGACAGTGGTAGCCGGGCACCATCTAGTTCCTCTGGTCTCATAGTTGTATAGGCTGCAGATCAGATGGTGTACCAGTCACTAGGACTAATTGTTTCCATGAATTTTGGTTTTCTTCATTCTTCTTTGCTCAGGATGAGGAGAGACCCATCGTTGCATCTAGATGGCAGCTTGTTAGCTTTTAAGATCCCAGTCGCTACTCGCCAAAGTAGGAGATGGAACAATGTTTTGTATAGTATGTTATGCCAATTGAGCTTGATGTCCCCTGTGACTATGGTCCCAAGCCAGCATGTTCAACTACTCGGTCTCTCTGGGTAGCTGGCTGTGACCAAGCAGTGACCACAACCTTGCCCCTTGTCAACTCTACTATACACCTGGGAATTCTGATCATTCACATAAACTTATAAGACCCTTGTCTGCCAACCCTATATTTGTTCTTGGATACACTCCCCATTTCATAGGCATACCTAATCGTTTAGCCTGTCCACCCATCTATCCATCCATGTACCCATATTTGCCTTCACTGACAACGCAGTACTATATGTACAAAAGGGTTCATATTTGTTGTCTGTACCTCACATATACCTCTCTATGTATTTCTCATCCTCAATGCTGCCATATTGGTCACTCACATTTGGTACATTGCCCTTCTCTTCACCCAAAACAATACTTACCTCTATCTGTCTAACAGTGTTCCCTCCCCCCCTCCCACCCCGGTAACCAACAAAGAAAATTTCCTTCTACAGATAAATTTTTCCTTAACTTTTATAATAACGGACTAATACAATATTTGCCCTTTTGTGATTGACTTATTTCACTCAGCATAATGTCCTCCAATTTCATCCACGTTATG
>NW_006921729.1:4966252-4984901 GCF_000298275.1 Orycteropus afer afer
CTGCTTCTTTGTGTGGACTGTGATGGTCTGTTGTCTCCGAGGCATCATTGCATTGTTGTATTTAGATCTCTGTTAACTGTTTGTGAAGAGCAGCCAAGGGTGATTCAGGCTCTTCTTGGTGGTTTTTTATCATTGTCCTATTGGTGGAGAAGGAGGTAGTGGCTCTCGCTCCATAAGTGAATTTGAAGGAGGTGTGGGTGTAGGTGTGTCTTATGGGGACTGTTGTTGTCTCCCACTCAGTTAGACACAAATTACAATTGAATAACCATCAGAATCTTTTCAGTCTTGCAGGTCCTGAGTGTCCTTGGGGTTGCTGGAAAGCAGAATGTGTTCTTAAGCCCCAGGAATATGTGAGAATGCTGTCTCTTTAAATATCCAAAATAGTTAAGCTGCTTTTTAAACCTTCAAAATGGCGGCACCCTCCGGACTGGCAGAAGTCCACAGTTTAGCCCATCTTTCTCTTCACCTTCTCTGTTTGTTCCCCAGCCACTGTGCACAGTCCTCCATGCAGTCCTGGCTAGCAGGGTGATTTTTATGTTAATTCTTAGGTCCTACCACCACTTGGGAATTTTCAAGCTGTCTGTGCCATCAGGATCGCTCAGGATTACTCCCAGACCACAGCTCTGTATGTCTCCTTTTTTGGTATTTTCACGCAAATTCTTCTGCTAGTTGGGGTTTTGTCCACTTCTATATCCGTCCCTTTAAGGATCAGGTGTCCAAGATTATCTTCTGTGTCTGTGTTAATTGGTTTCCTTTTTCTTTGTTGAAGAGGATCTGTGCAGTCTTTCTGCCTAGTCCATCATCTTGCCGGAACTGGAACCAAACATCTTTTATTTTCATAGTTTTTTTTTTTTTTGTAAGCTCCTTGAAATCAAGCAAATTTTGTTTGCACTTAACACTAATGTGATTTTCAGAGATGGGAACATCATGGTCTTCTGGAGCCTGTACACTGAATGGAATACAGATTATCTAGCTTTCAAGGCAAATTGTTATTCTTATATGCTGATGAGTTGGTTCTGACTCACAGTGACTCTGTGTATTACAGAAAGAAACACTGCCTGGTCCTGTGCCATCCTCACAATCGTTGCTGTTCTTGAGCCCATTGTTGCAGCCATGTGTCAATCCATCTCATTGAGGGTCTTCCTCTTTTTCTCTGACCCTCTACTTCAACAAATATAATATCCTTCTTCAGGGACTGGTCCCCCTGACAATATGGCCAAAGTATGAGAGACAAAGTCTCACCATCCTTGCTTCTCAGGAGCATTCTGGCTGTACTTCATCCAAGACAGATTTGTTTGTTCTTCTGGCAGTCCTGGTATATTCAGTTATTCTTCACCAGCATCATAATCCAAATGCATCAGTTCTTCTTTGGTCTTCCTTATTCATTGTCCAGCTTTCACATGCATATGAAGCTATTGACAATACCATGACTTGGGTCAGGTGCACCCTAGTCTTCAAAGTGATATCTTTGCTCTTTAATACTTAAAAGAGGTCTTTTTGCAACAGATTTGTCCAATGCAATACATCATTTGATTTCTTGACTGCTGCTTCCATGGGCATTGACTGTAGATCCAAGTAAAAGGAAATCCTTGACAACTTTCTCCATTTATCATGATGTTGCTTATTGATCCAGTTATGAGGATTTTTGTATTCTTTATGTTGAGGTGTAATTCATGCTGAAGGCTATAGGCTTTGATCTTCAGTAAGTGCTTCAAGTCTCTTCACTTTCATCACTAAAGGTTGTGTTATCTGAGTATCACAATTTGTCAATGAGTCTTCCTCCAAATCTGATGCTTCATTGTTCTTCATATAGTCCAGCTTCTTGAATTATTTGCTCAGCATATAGATTGACTAAGTATGGTGAAAGGATACAGGCCTGATGACAACTTTTCTGATTTTAAACTATATATATCCCTTTGTTCTGTTTGAATGACCATACTCTGCATGAGTACAATTAAGTGTTCTGGAATTCCTATTCTTCCCAATGTTATCCATAATTTGTCATGATCCACACAGTCAAATGACTTTGTATAGTCAATGAAACATCTTTCTGGTATTTCTGCTTTCAGCCAAGGTATCTGAGATCAACAATGATGTTCCTTGTTCTATGTCCTCTTCTAAATCTGGTTTGAATTTCTGGCAGTTCCCTGTCAATGTACTGCTGCAACTGCTTTATAATTATGTCCAGTAAAATTTTACTTGCATGTGATATTAATGATATTGTTTGATAATTTCTGCATTCTGTTGAATCATCTTTCTTTGGATGGCATATATATGGATTTCTTCCAGTCAGTTGGCTGTATACCTGACTTCCAAATTTCTTGGCATAGATGATTAAGTGCTTTCAGTGTTGCATCTGTTTGTTGAAACATCTCAGTTGATATTCCATCAGTTCCTGGAGACTTGTTTTTCATCAATGCTTTCAGTGCAGCTTGGATTTCTTCCTTAAGTACCATTAGTTCTTGATCATATGCTACCTTCTGAAATGTTTGAACATTGACCAATTCTTTTTGGTACACTGACTCTATTTCTTCCATCTTTCTCTGATATTTTCTGCATTGTCCAATATTTTGCCCATAAAATCCTTCAATATTATAACTTGAGGCTTGACTTTTTTCTTTAGTTCTTTCTGTTTGAGAAATGCTGAGTGTGTTCTTTGGTTTTCTAACTCCAGGTCTTTGCACCTAAAAAAAAAAAAAAAAAAGTCCAAACTCAGTGCCATCAAGTTGATTCCAACTCAGTGACTCCATTGGGTTTTCAAGGTGGTGAATCTTTATGGAAATAGATTCTCCCATCTTACTTCTGCAGAGGGACTGATAGGTTTGAACTGCCAGACTTCTGATACCAGTCAAATGCCTTAGTCACTGCACCAACAGAGCTCCTTAGGCCTGTTATCATTTCATTATAATACTTTACTTTGTCTTCTCGAGCCACCCTTTGAAATTTTCTGTTCAGCTCTTTTACTTCATGATTTCTGCCATTTGCTTTGGTTACTCTATGTTTAATAACAAGTTTCAGCTTAATAACAAAGACTATTTTGGTCTTTTTTATCTTCCTTGTCTTTTTAATGACCTTTGGCTTTCTTCATGTATAATATCCTTGATGTCATCCTATAACTCATCTGGTCTTCAGTTATTGGTGTTCAATGTATCAAATCTGTTCTTGGGATGCTTTCTAAATTCAGTTGGGATATACTCAAGGTTGTATTTTGCCTCTCTTGGATTTGTTTCAATTTTCTTCAGCTTCAACTAGACCTTGCATATGAGCAATTGATTTTCTGTTCTATTTTTGGCCCTTAGTCTTGTTCTGACTGATGAATGAGTCCACTGCCTCTTTCCCCAGATGTCATCAATGTGATTTCTGTGTAATCCGTCAGGTGAGGTCTACGTGTATAGTTACCATTGCTGTTATTGAAAAAAGGTATTTGCAAAATAAGTCATTGGTCTCTCAAAATTCTATCATGCAATCTCTAGAGTTATTTCTATCTCCAAGGACATATTTTCCAACTACTGATGTTTCTTCTTTGTTTCCAACTTTTATGTTCCCATCACCAGTAATTATCAATGCACCATGATTGCGTAGTCAATTTCAGATGCAGAAGTTGGTAAAAATTTTCAGTTTCTTCATCTTTGGCTTTAGTGGTTAGTGAATGAATTTAAGTAATTATTAACCATTAATTAATTCTTAATAATTACTAACTGATTTTCCTTGTATGTTTATGGATATTATCCTATCACTAACAGCATTGTACTTCAGGATAGATTGCGAAATGTTCTTTTTGACTATGAATGCAACACCATTCCTCTTCAATTTGTTATTCCTGGAATAGTAGAAGGAGCTCTGGTGGCGTACTGCCTAAGGCATTTGACTATGAACCAGAAGGCTGGTGCTTCAAACCCACCAGCCACTGCTTGGAAGGAAGGTTAGGCAATCTACTTCCGTAGCAATACTGCCTGGGAAACCCAAGGAGGGGTCACTATGAGTCAGATCTGACTCAATGGCAGTGAATTTTTTTTTTTTTTTTATAGTAGACCATGTTGTTGTTGTTGTTGTTTGCCGTCGAGTCGGCCCCGACTCATAGCGACCCCTCCTTGGTTTTCTGAGGCAGTATCACTACGGAAGTAGATTGCCCCATCTTCCTTCCGAGGAGTGGCTGGTGTGTTTGAACTGCCAGCCATCTGGTGAGCAGTCAAGTGCCTTAAGCATTATGCTACCAGAGCTCCTATAGTAGACCATAAGACTGACCAATTCAAAATGGCTAATAGCCATCAATTTCAGCTCACTAATGCCTAGAATATCAATCTTTATGTGTTCATTTTTTTTTTTACAGTTTCCAATGTTCTGAGATTCATACTTTGTGCATTCTGCATTCCAATTATTAATGGATGTTTACAGCTATTTCTTCTCATTTTGAGTCGTGCCACATCAGCAAAGCTCTACATGTCTTTAAGGTCTACTCTAGTTTGAGCTCTTCCCCGTGGTATCTTGGGTGCCTTCTGACCTGAGGGGTCCATCTTCTGGCACTGTATCAGACAATGATCTGCTATTCATAAGGCTTTCAGTGGCATATTTTTTCAGAACTGGACCTGGCCACATCCTCCTTGATAGTCTCTCTTAGTCTGGAGTCTCTTCTGAAAGCTGTCCACCATGGGTTGACCCTGCTGGTATTTGAAATACTGGTAGCTTGCTTTCCAGCATCACAGCCATATGCAAGCCACCACAGTGTAACAAACTGACATAATTTCTCATTAAATAATAATAATAATAAGCCCTTCTTAGTTCTATATTGGCACAGAGATGTGTAATTTTCCAAAGAATTTGGTGTTCAAATAAATAGCCATTAGAGGGAGCTCTGGTTGCAGTTTAAAAACAAAATTATCCTCCCAACAAAGCTAGTCAACTCTAAGCTCTTATATTTTTGCTGGAGACACAGAGACTATTCAGTAACAATAATAATAATAATCCCACTAAGCACCCTTTAACAATAGTATTTGCATATCTGCAGTGAGTGGGACCAAACTTGAACCAAACCAAACCTATTGCCCGCTAATTGATTCTGAGTCATAATGACTCTACAGGACAGAGTAATTGCCCCACAGAATTTCTAATGCTATAATCTTTAAAGGGGAGCTCTGGTAAAGGGGAGTTCTGGCAGCATATTGCCTAGACACTTGACTGCTAACCAGAAGGCTGGTGGTTGGTGATATTTCCTTGGAAACCCAAGGAAGGGTCACTATGAGTCGGGTCTGGCTAAACGGCACATAACAACAATCTTTAAAGAAGCAGACTGCCACATATTTCTTCCAAGAGCGGCTGGTGGGTTCAAAAATCTTTTGGTTAGCAGCTGAGCTGCTTTAACCATTGCACCACCTGGGCTCCTTCTTCATGGAGCACAACAGCCCAAGTGACATAGAGACATTGTTGTTATGTGCCGTGGAGTCAGACTCGAATGAATCATAGCGACCCCTCCTTGGGTTTCTGAGGCAGTATCACTACGGAAATAGATTGCCCCATCTTCCTCCGAGGAGTAGCTGGGGACACAGAGACATAGATGGGTGGAATAGAAAGGCCCTAGGTTTGAGCTCCAGCTGTGCTGTGAATTAGCTGTGTGCTCTTGAGTCAGATGTTTTCCCTTTTCCCCATTTTTTCTCCTGAATAAAGAAGAAGATGGCAGAGAGTAGTATTTATCATACACTGAAGTCTGTGGACATTTCTTAGGGAATGGTAGAATTTTACAAGAATTAAAAACTTTTTCTTTTTCAAGGGACAACCATTTTGAAAATGTTATGGTCTCAGAGCATGCTATTAAAAGCATTATTTTACCCTGTTCTCAGTTAGGTGGATGATACACTCCTAACCAGCTTCTGCCATGTGGTGTCAGGATTTTGTTGGCATTTGCGTTGACAATTATATTGGCACTGAATGATCCCTGTCTTGAAATGACAGCATTGAACTTTGAATGTGTTGCTGAACCTGTCTGGCTGACATCAGGTTGGTGGTGTCAAAATGAAAACAGTTGACTTATAATTACCATTGTATTCACATTATAAAGACAGAATTTCTCTTCAGCAGGAATAATATGCAATTGAAAGCACTGTCATAGAATAAGGTTTTAGAGTCATATGTCATTTTGCAAACTGAGATTCTGATTTGACATAATTAAAATTATTGCAGAAGAGGAATGCACTCACTGCTTTTATTTCTTGGGCTGATGAAGGGTGAACAGAAAATAATATCTAACTAATGTATTCATGTGAGTGCAAGCTGCATGATGATGTAGTAAGCTGAGTAAGCCACGTGAAATGAAGGGTTTTGTGGTGGTTTAGAAAGAGAACAGACAGAGGAGAATTGAGGCCTCACTCAACACCTATATTACAGACAATCTAAACCACAAACTCTTACATTGCAGTAAATACAATTATACTCACTGGAAGTAAAAGCATCAGCAGACCATTTTTGTGCTATCAACTCAAAAGGAGTTTCCAAGCAATAATTGTAAAGATTTTCAATACTTTCTCATTATTTTGGATTGTACAATTTATTGATTTGCCCATTATAATAGTGGATCATTGTTCAATGAAAAAATAGCAATGACTGAGCATGCTCAAAAACTAAAATAAAATAGACCATCAAGTAAATAAAACAAAACAAACAAAACACACACACACATACAAATACATCTTTTTGTTATTAAACCAACATCAGTGTTTTAGCTTTAGCAAAATGGCATCATCCCTTATGTTAAATTTTGAATTAAATCAGTTGTGTGGTTTTGCTTCTGGACTATCATCAAGAACAATACATCATGTCAAGAGGAGGGCCCTAATCAGCTCTTTACTTTCTTTTCAAATCTCCCAGCTGCCCATTGAGAGTCTACTTGCTTTGGCCTCAGGGAGTCTTTGTTCTCTGGTTTCAACATTTTTCCTGTTCCTGTACAGTTTTAAAACCTGGCTTGATGTTCTAGGGTCAGCAGGAAAGTTCTGCAGAGTGGCTAACCCATTTACAGATCACTAGGAATGGATTGTGTTACGCTAACTCTGCAAGCAGTCTGGTATTTCTTGCCAAAGCACATGATGCCGTAGACGACAACTGAAGATGTTTTGCTGGCAAATACAGCTTTGAGCTCCTTTTAGTAACTTGCCTCTACCTCAGTGAAGTCTTCACACACACAGAGATTTTAAGAGGAGAGGATATGCAGGAAGGTGTGAAGCAAACCTTGGAATTAGAGAAAGAGCTTTTCACTGCCTTCCCCCATTCTCAAATGTGGTAATGGTTTGCAAAGGGAGAGGGCAAGTGTAGCAGGCCACTGTTTATTGGAGCTTCCAATTTGCCATGTCCTTTGGCATAGTGCCTGTGGCATTTGACTGCTAACCAGAAGGCTAGTGGTCCAAACCCACCGGCCAGTCCTCAGAAGGAAGGTTGGGCAATCTACTTCCGGAGTGATACTGCCTTGGAAACCCAAGGGTTGCAATGAGTCGGGTCCCACTTGACGGCAGTGAGTTTACATTTTAGAAGAGGAGGGGTTCTCTTTTTCTCTCTTCCTTTCACTGCCTTTGTTCTTTCTTTCTCATTACTGATGACGAGGGGCTTGCTTCGGACAGTAACACATTGAACTTGTGCTAAAAGAGGCAATTTAGTAGGGTATTTGACTCATAGAATCTCTATTCTACCTCTCAAAAGAAGGAGCTGGGATTAGGTTTACAGTCCTCACCAAGTGGCAAGCAGGGGTGGATTACCCAGTGGGCAAGGTAAATGTGGTGTTTACTTTACTTATTAGATGATCTGCAGTGAACAATTTTGCATTTTTTTCACCACATCAAAATTTCTGCTTCTATGTATGACTGGCATCTGTCTCTCTCCCAACCCCACAGTGCCTTTATACAGAATCAAAGACTCTTATCAAATTTACAATCCCTGATAGGAACAGATTTCCCAGTAAAATGGGAAACCCATGTGAAATTGTTCACTACAGATTAATAGGTAAGCATAAGTAAGCTCATGCTTACTTTGCTTACTGATACTAGTGGTTCTTAAGATTGGTCCTTAACTGGCATCATTAGCATCACCTAAGGAACTTAATAAAAATGCAAATTGTCAGCAGGGGTTCAAACCAAATTTTGGGTACTGGCTGTAGTTTCACAGGACCACAGGAAGACTGCCAGAAGCTGCCAGACCTGCCCCCCTTCTCTGTCCTGCCCTCAAACATTGCTTGGCTTCTCCTCTGGAAATATTTGCATTTCAGATTGTTGTTCTTTTTAGTTACTGTAAAGTCAGTTCTGACTCAGGGTGATTCTATGTGTGCAGAGTAGAACTGCTCCATGTATATTTCAAAGCTATGACCTTTAGGAAGCTGATTGCCAGGCCTATCTTCTGAGGCATCTCTGGGTATGTTTGAATTATCAACCTTCTGGCTGGTAGTCAAGCACTTAACTGTTTGTGCCCCGCCCCCACCCAGGGATGCCTCTGAGCACATATTGAATAAATATTTAAAGACTACTCTTTGGAAGGGGTACCAAATTATTTGCCTGCTTGATAGACAAGAAATCCTTGTGGAGCACAGTTCTACTCTGAAGTTCATAGGGGTCACCATGAGTCAGAATCAACTTGAAGGCAACAGGCTTGGCTTTGGCATTGGGGCACCGAAATGCCTTTGCTATCTCTGCCCACCTACTCAATTGGACTGGACCAGCCATAGGTACTGGCTCATGGCTGAAATGAGTCTTAAGGTTTGTCCTGACCCCTCAGCCTTGGTTGCTGTCTTGTTTTTTCAACTGTTTCCCTCTCCCCCACTTCTCTTCAGTACCACCTGCCTTATTCCCACACCCTCCACATTGAGGCTTAATCTAATCCTCCCTCTATAGGAAGCATTTTTGACAAGGACTATTTATTTCCCTCTGGAGCTCAGTCCCAAGCCCCAGAAGACTGGAAAGTTTTACAAAATCCTCCTAGAGTTTTAACACTTGAGGATATAAGAGCTAAATCTTCAAGTACCTTGAAAGGAAGTTAAAGCACAATGCTCTAAAAGTGACATCTCAAGAGATGGCATTGTAAACATGTCCGGAAATATGGTAGCAACCACAAAGAAAACTAGATGTTTAAAGAACTTTAGTAATTTCTACCAGTTAAGAAATAAATAATCTCAATCTACAATCTCTTTGAGATAACATAAAAAAAAAAAAAAAAAAATAGGGGAGGAGAATAAAAAAAAAAAAAAAAGACTCCTTAAAACCCAACATTCCCTGGGATTTGGTTCCTTAGCTTGGAGGTTTAGGGTCATGGTTTCATGGGACTTCTCAGTTAATTAGCCTAATAATGTATTTAGTGCTTCTGTTCTATCTCCTAGTTCATTGTGTAGTGGCCATCCAAGGCACAATTGATCTCTATTCATCTGTATTAACAGAGGAAGAAAGAGAGTCAGGAATAGGAGGAGGATATGCAATGTGTGGCTAATTGCCTCCATGAACAACTGCCTCCTTTGCCATGAGACCAGAAATGGATGGTGCCTGGCAACCATTACTGAACATTTTGATCAAAGATTCCATAGAAGAATTCTGACCAAAAGGGTGAAAATGTAAAACAGAATTTTAAATGCTCATGGACTCTAGACTTTCTGGAGCCACAGAGGGTGGATGAACCCTTGAAACTATTGCCCTGCTAAAATCTTTAAACCTTAAATAAAAAATATCTCTTGATGTCTTCTTAAAACCAAATAATAATTTAGCTTTAACTAGTAACATTATAGGAACTCTGGTGGCATAGTGCCTAAGGTATTTGATTGCTAACCAGAAGGCTAGAGATTCAAATCCACCAGCCACTCCTTGGAAGGAAGATTGGGAAATCTACTTGAGTAGTGATGCTGCCTCTGAAACCCAAGGAGGGGTTGCTATGGGTCGGATCTGACTTGTAGGCAGTGAGTTTGTTTTTTTTTTGATTTTTGGTAACATTATGCTCTTTTAAGGAGTTCTGGTAGTATAGTGCCTAAGGCACTTGACTACTAACTAGTAGGCTGGTGGTTCAAACCCACGAGCCACTCTTCGGAAGGAAGATTGGGCAATCTACTTCCGTAGTGATACCACCTTGGAAACCCAAGGAGGAGGGGTCACTATGAGTTGGGTCAGACTCCATGATTCCATTCCATGGCACATAACAACAACAACAGCATGCTCTTTTAAGACCTATCTATATGGGATCAAACTGATAACAGCAACTTGAAAGATTAGATAGGAACTTTATGTTCAGTGAGTCTATGTTAATGAAGGAAGAAACAACTCAGAAAAGGAGAGTGAGAATGGTTGTACAACTCAAAGAGTGTAATCAATGTCACTAAATTGTAATGTAGAAACTGTTGAATTGGTGTATGTTTTGCTGTATATATCCTCAACAACAACAAAATAAATGACATTTAAAGAAAAACATTTTTTTGGAAAGGACTCCTTTCCAACTCGTTGTAATGAAGTAGCTCAACTTTCTCAGACAGCATATAAAAGGAAATTTCAGGCCAATTATCATTCATGAACATGGATTTAATTTATTAGCAAAATAAATCCAGCAATGTATAAAAGAATACTACATAATGATTAAGTAGGGTTAACCCCAGGAGAACAATGTTGGTTTAGCATAAGCACATTAATTAATGTAATATGTAATCCACCACATCAACAGATTTAAAAAAATAATCAAATAACTATTTCAGTTAATGTAGAAGAAGTGTTTGATAAAATTTAGCACTGATTTATGCTTTAAAAAAAAAAGTAGAAAAAACCTGGTACTATAAGGAACTTCTTTAATCTGATACAGGATATCTATAAATAACTTGCAACAAATATCATTCTCAATGGTTAAAGGTTAAAAGCTTCATTTTTGAGGTCCAGAAGAAGACAAAGATGACTACCATTACCACAGAACTTCAACATTGTTTTGGAGCTTAGCCAGAAATGAAAATAAAGAAACAGAATTGACTTTTTTGCAGAAAATTCCAAAAAATCTATAGATATGTAAAAATTAATAATCATTTTTTGGAGGTTTGCTGGATGTAGAATGAAGAAACCAAAAAAACCAAACTCACTGCTGTTGAGTTGCATCTCACTCATAGTGACCCCTCCTTGGGTTGCAGAGACAGTATCACTAAGGCAGTAGATTGCCCCACCTTCTTTCTGAGGAGTAGCTGGTGGGTTTGAACTGCCAGACTTCTGGTTAACAGTCAAATGCCCTAGGTACTATGCCACCAGAGCTATATATTTTTTTCTCTCTCTCTAATTTTTTATACCAGCAACAAATTATTAAAATTTATAATTGATAATAGTATCAAAATTATGATGTATCTAAAATAAAACATCTATGATGAAAATGATAAAATTTTGGGTTTCCAAGGTAGTAAATCTTTACAGAATTAGATTACAATGTCTTCCTTCCATGGAGTTGCTGTTGGTTTGAACTGCCAACCTTTTGGTTAACAGTCAAATGCTTTAGGCATTATGCTACCAGAGCTCCAAATTTTATTTAGAAATATTATAATGGACTTACATAAATGAAGATCATACCTACATAAATACCATGGTCATAGATTGGAAGACTCAATGTTGTAAAGTTGTTAATTCTTCCCAATTGATCAATAAACTAACAGGTTTATTTTGTGGAACGTTAAAAGTTGATTCTAATATTTATATAAAATTGCAAAGGGCTAAGAATTGGCGGGAGGAGCTCTGGTGGTGTGGTGTCTAGGGCATTTGACTGCTAATCAGAAGGCTGATGGTTCAAACCCATTAGCTACTCCTTGAAAGGAAGATTGGGCAATCTGCTTCCATAGTGATTCCACCTCAGAAACCCAAGGAGGGGTCACTATGAGTCACATCCGACTAGAAGGCAGTGAGGTTTTTTTTTTTTTTTTTAAAGAATTGCCAAGATAGTCCTGAAGAAGAAGAATGAGGTGCAGGACATGCTCTACCAGATATCAAGATTGATAAAAAGCTTTAGTAGTATAGACAGTGTGATACTGAAACAAGGACAGAGAAATTTCCCCGTGGACCAGAAGAGAGAGTCTGCACTCAGGTCCATTTTTATATAAACCTTTGATTTACAAGAAAGGAAACATTGAAAGTCACTGGGAAAAGAAAGACTTTTTGATAAATAAGTATATGGTCCAGTAAGTAGCATATGGTTATCAATATTATAAAGTAAAAGACAATCTGATACCTTTGACATCATACAAAAAAATTACTTCCATATAGATTAAAGGAAAAACTATGAAGATTCTAGATGATAGTAACAGAATATTTTCATAACCTTGAATAAGAAAATATTTTTAATCTGAGATGCAAAAATGCTAACCAAAAATGCAATGCTTAATGAATTTGACTTTGTTGAAGTAAAGAGCTTCTATTTATCAGTCACTGTAAAGAGTGAATGTTTGAGACACAGAATGAGAAAAGATATATGTAACTAAGAAAGGAACTAATATTAAAGATGCATAAAGACCTCTCCTCATCCCCCTTCTCCAGTGAGCAGAAGAGCTAGTAGAAAAATAGGTAGAAGTCTTGGATACTTTAAAAGAGAAGAAATACAAATGGCCAATAAACATGCCATCAACTTTATTGATAAGATAGGAAATGCAAATTAAAGTATAAGTTATTACCACCAGTTGCCCTCTAGTAGTTTTCAACTCATGGCAACCCTATGTGTGTCAGAGTATAACTGTGCCCCATAGGATTTTCAGTGGCTGATTATTTGGAAGAAGATAGGCAATAATATTTATCTTTACTGTCTGTACTTCTTGTGTAACTCTCTGTGTCTTCCTTTTCCTAAATGATAATGTGCTAGTCACACACTTTTTTTTTATATTGCTTTTCCCTTCACCGATATCAACATCTGTCTCTTAACAATCCATCTATTTTCTCTCCCTTCCCTTCCCATCCCTGGTAACCAACAAAGAAAATTTCCTTCTGTGTATAAACCTTCACCTTCCTTTTTGTAATAGTGGACTCTTACAATATTTGTCTATCTGTGACTACTGACTTCACTCAGCATAATATTTTCCAAGTTTATGCATAGTATGAGGTGTTTTGTGAATTCTTTGTTATTTTTGAGTGTTGCATAATATTCCATTGTGTTCATGTGCCATAGTTTGGTTATCCATTCATCTGTTGATGGGCAGGCACATAATAGGCTGTTTTCATCTCTTTGTTGTTGTGAATAGTGCTGCAGTGAACATGGGTATGTATATTTCTATTTGTGTCCCAGATCTCACTTCTGTAGGATATATTCCTACTAGTAGTATTGTTGGATCAAATGGTTTTTCTATTTCCAACTTTTTAAGGAAGTTCCATACTATTTTTCACAGTGGTTGTACCATTTTATAGTCTCACTAGGAGTCTATGAGAGTTCTAATCTCTCCACACCCTCACTAGCATTTATTGTTCTGTCTTGTTGAACTTTGCTATTATTGCTGGAGTGAGATATCTCATTGTTGTTTTTGATTTGCTTCTCTCCAATGGCTAATGATTGTAAGCATTTCTATATGTGTTTGTTGGCCTGAATTCTTTGGTGAAGAGTTTGTTCATATCCTTTGCCCATTTTTGAATTGGATTGTTTGTCTTTTTGATGTTGAGGTGTTAAAGTTTTCTATAAATTTTAGAGATAAGTCCCTTGTGGATATGTCATTGCCAAATATTTTTTCCCAGGCTGTAGGTTCTCTTTTTACTCTTTTGGAGAAGTCTTTTGATATACAGAAAAATCTAATTTTTAGAAGGTCCCAGTGATCTAGTTTCTTTTCTTTTGTTTGTACATTTTGGGTTATTCTTGATAGTTTGTTTATGCCATAAATTAGGACCCCTAAGTTTGCTCCTATTTTTTCTTTGATGAACTTTAAAGGTTTGGATTTTACATTTAGGTCTTTGATCCATTTTGAATTTGTTTTTGTGTATGGTATGAGGTATGGATCTTGTTTCTTTCTTTTTTTTGCAAGTACATAATTTTGCCAGGACCATTTGTTAAAGAGACTATCTCTTCCCCATTGAATGGATTTTGGCCCTTTGCGAAAGATCAGCTGCCCATAGGTGGATGGATCTATTTCTGGACTCTCAGTTTTATTCCTTTTGACTACTATGGTTTCATAGTAGGTTTTGAGATTGGGGATTTTGAGATGTACTACTTTGTTTTTCTTCTTCAGTAACACTTTGCTTATCTGATCTCTCTGTCCTTTCTATATAAAATGAGTTATTGGTTTTTCCATGTCGTTAAAGAATGTTGATAGAATTTGGATTTGGATTGTATTGAATCTATAGATTGCTTTGGGTAGTATTGACATTTTCATAATGTCATTGACTCTATAGATTGCTTTGGGTAGTATTGAAATTTTCATAATGTCAGTCTTCCTGTCCAGGAGGATGGTATATTCTTCCATTTATGTAGGTCTCTTGTAGTTTTTTGTAGTAGTGTTTTGTAGTTTTCTTCGTATAGGTCTTTTGTGTGCTTAGTAAAATTTATTCTGAAGTATTTTATGTTTTCGGTAGCTATTATAAATGGTATTGTTTTCCTTATTTCCTTTTCAGAGACCTCTTAATTGATGTAGAGGAATCCAACCTGATTTTTGTATGTTGATCTTGTATCTTGCCACTTTGCTGAATCAATTCAATTAGTTCTAGTGATTTTCTTGCTGAGTCTCTTGGGTTTTCTACGTATACCCCCTAAAACAAACAAACAAACAAAAGAAACCAATCTCATTCCTGTAGAGTTGACTTGACTTATAGTGACCACTCATTAGATTTTTGAGGCAGTATCTCTATGGAAGTAGATTGCTCAATCTTCCGAGGTTAGCAGTAAGATGTCTTAGGCACTATGCCATCAGAGCTCCTTTCTAGGTATAGGATCATATAATCTGATAAATAGCATCCTGGTCTCATTCCCATTTGGAAGGGGAATGCTTTGAGTCTCTTTCCATTGAGAATAATGTTGGCTATTGGTTTTGTGTATATGTCCTTAATTATATTGAGAAATATCCCTTCTATTCATGTTTAGCTGAGAGTCTTTTTCAGGAATGGGTGTTGGATTTTATCAAATGTCTTTTTGCATCAATTGATGTGATCATGTTGTTCTTTTCCTTTATTTATGTAGTGGATTATGTTGATTGTTCTGCTGTTGAACCATTCTTGTATACCTGGTATGAATCCCACTTGGTCATGGTGTAATATTTTTTTGATACAGTATTAGATTCTGTTGGCTAAGATTTTGTTGAAGATTTTTTATGTCTATATTCAATATATGACAGATATTGGTCTGCAGTTTTCCTTTTGAGTGGTATCTTTGACTGGTTTTGGTATTAGGGTTATGCTTGCTTCATGGAATAAATTTGGGTATATGCCATCCTTTTCTATGTTCTGGAATAGCTTGAGTAGGATTAGTGTCAGTTCTTCTCTGAACAGTTGATAGAATTCTCCAGTAAAGCAATCTGGGCCAGGACATTTTTTTGTGAGTAGTTTTTTTTTTTCTTTGTTTTAATGACCTGCTCAGTTTCTTCCTTTGCTATGGGTCTGTTCCAATTTTCTACCTCAGCCTGTGCTAGTTTAGGTTGGTCTTATGTTTCTAGGTTTTTGCATTGTTGGAATACATTTCTTCATAGTATTATGTTATTATCCTTTTTATTTTGGCTGGCTCTGTTGTGGTGTCACCCATTTCATTTATTATTCATGTCATTTGTATCTTTTTTTCTTTTCCTTTGTAATATTTGTCAGTGGTTTGTTGATTTTGTTAATCTTTTGGAAGAACTAGCTTATAATCTTGTTGATTTTTTCTATTGTTTTTCTGTTTTCTACTTCATTTATTTCTGTTCTGATCTTTATTATTTCCTTTCTTCTGGTGACTGTAGGCTTCTTTTGTTGTTCTTTTTCTAACTGTTGGAGTTTTTGGGTTAATGTGTTAATTTTAGTTCTTTTTGCTTTGTAATTTATTGCTACAAATTGTCCTCTGAGTACTGCTTTTGCTGTGTCCCAGACATTTTGGTATGTTGTGTTTTCATTCTCATTTGTTTCCAGGAATTATTTATTTTATTTCACACTTTATTTCTTCTGTTACCCAGTGGTTCTTGAGCACTCTATTATTCAGTTTCTATGTATTTGATTTTTCTCCCAGGTTTTCCTATTGTTGATTTCTAATTCTATAGCACTGTGATCCAAAAAGATGCTTGTAGTATTTTGATGTTTTTAAATTTATTGAGGCTTGCTTTGTGGCCTAACATGTGATGTATTCTGGAGAATGATCCATGTGCACTGGAAAAGAATGTGTACTGTGTTTTTGTTGGGTGGAATGCTCTATATATGTCTGTTCTGGTTACCTCTGTGCTGCTCTCACAGAAAAAATACCATAAATGGGATAGCTTTAACAAACAGGCATTTATTCTCTTACAGTTTTGGAGGCTGGAAGTCTGAGTTCAAAGTGCTGGGCTCTAGGAGGTGGGTGGAAGCTCCTTGACGTGGGGCTTCAGCTCTGCCTCTTGCTCCCAGCCCACTGAAACTAGAGGTTTTTCTTCACTGAGGCAGCTGCTGGCTGCTGAGACTGACAAACCCAAGTTTGATAAGTAAAAAGGCACAGTCCCATGTTAGCAAACAACAAACAAACAAATTCAAGTCCTCCAAAAGTCCCAAGATTGGCAGGGCAACATGGCAGGTGACTGAACAATGACTCGGCTACATGCAGGGTTCAAGCATGCCATTAGCTGGAGACCTTCCTCAAAGTTGCTTCTTAATAAACAGGAAGCAGCCCACACCCTAAAGCAGCTACTTAGCTGCTCCAGTAGATTCCACTGTGGAGTTAATTACCAATTTCACCATGGGGAATAACTACATCCAGCTGCCCAGACACTCAACCATACTCAGCCAAGTTCATATACAACCTTAACTACCACAATGTGTGTAAGGTCAAGTTGGTTGATTGAGTTGTTGAGATCTTCTGTATTTTGTTGAGTTTTTTTTCCTACTTCTGTCCTTCATTGAAAGTGGTGTGTTGAAATCTCCTACTACTTCATAGTTTAAGATCAGGAAGGGACTGCATCAGGGTTTTATCCTTTCACCATACTTATTCAATCTGTATGGTAAGCAAATAATCTGAGAAAATGGACTATATGAAGAAGAATGTGGCATCAGGATTGGAGGAAGGCTCATTAACAACCTGAGATATGCAGATGACACAACTTTGCTTGCTGAAAGTGAGGATGACTTGAAGCACTTACTGATGAAAATTAAAGAGTACAGTCTACATTACACCTCAATATAAAGAAAACAAAAATCCTCACAACTGGACCAATAAGCAGCATCACAATAGATGGAGAAAAGGTTAAAGTTGTCAAGGACTTAATATTGGTTGGTTCTACAATCAATGCCAGTGGTAGCAGCAGTCAGGACATCAGACGACATCTAGTACTGGGCAAGTCAGCTGTAAAGGACCTCTTTCAAGTGCTTAAGCGCAAAGACATCTCCTTGAAGACTAAGATGTGTCTGACCTGAGCCATGGTATTTTCAATCACCACTTATGTATATGAGAGCTGGACAATGAATAAGGAAGACTGAAAAAGAGTTGATGCTTTTGAGTTGTGGTGTTGGCGAAGAATGCTGAAAATACCATGGACTGCTAAAAGAACTAACAAATCTGTCCTGGAAGAAGTGTAGCCAGAATGCTCCTTTGAAGCGAGAATAGCCAGACTTTGTCTCATCTATTTTGGTCATGTTGTCAGAAGGGACCATTCTCTGGAGAAGGATGTCATGCTTGATAAAGTGCAGGGTCAATGAAAAAGGGGATGGATTGACAAGATGGCTTGACACAGTGGCGGCAGCGATGGGCTGGAATATATTAGGGACCGTGAAGTTGGCATAGGACTGGGCAGTGTTTCATTTTGTTGTACGTAGGCTAGCTATGATTTGGAGATGACTCAATGGCACCTAACAACAACAGCTACTACTATTATAGTACTGCCCATTTCTCCCTTCAATTCAGTTAATGTTTGCTTTATATATTTTGGAGCTTTCTCATTGTGTTCATAGATATTTACTATAGTTATGTCTTCCTGGTCTATTGACCCTTTTATCATCATATAATGCCTTTCCTTGTCCCTTAAGCTGGATTTCGCCTTGAAGTCTATTTTATCAGAAATTAATATTGCCACTCCTGCTATTTTGGTTGACGTTAGCTTGATATATATTTTTTCTGCCCCTTGATTTTTAATTTGTTTTTATCTTTGTGTCTAAGGTGAGTCTCTTGTAGGCAGCTTGTTATTTATTTATTTATTTATATTGTGCTCTGGGTGAAAGTTTACAGAGCAGAATTTGTTTAACATTCAGTAGTTCATTTACTTTTGGTTTCACTCCCCGATTACCATCCCCAACCCTATCCCACTCTCCTCCTCTCCCTTCCCTGTGGACTCCCTCATTCCTGTGCCCTTCTTAGTTATGCCCTCCTGTCTGTCCAGCTTTCCCTCCATGTGAGTGCTGCCCCTCTGGTGCCCCACGGCCATTGCTCTAAGAGTTGTGTCTCCATAGAGCAGGTGGGTGCATTACCCTGGGCTGGATGTTTTGCATGTAAGTCTTACTACTGTTGGGCTGAGATGTATGCAGCATGTTGATGGGTTTTGGTTTCTTATCCAATTTGCCACTCTTTCTCTTAACTA
>NW_006921729.1:4985359-4987390 GCF_000298275.1 Orycteropus afer afer
TAGGGTCCATAGTCTCAGTGGTTCCACGAGGCTCTATCAGACCAGCAAACCTGGTCCCCTCTGTTTTTTTTTTTCCCAAATGATTTTTAGTTTTGCTCCACACTGTTCTCCTTCTTTATTCAGGGTCTCCTACATAGATCCTCCTCTGAGTGGTTGACATTGATAGTTAGGCACCATCTAGTTCTTCTGGTCTTATATAGGCTGCGGATCGCATGGTGTACCAGTTGCTAGGACTAATTCTTTCCATGAATCTTTGGTTTTCTTCATTCTTCTTTGCTCTGCACATGGAGAGACCCATTGTTGCATCTAGGTGGCTGCTTGTAAGCTTTTAAGATCCCAGTTACTACTTGCCAAAGTAGGAGGCGGACCAATGTTTTGTGTAGTATGTTATACCAGTTGAACTTGATGTTGTCTCCTGTGACTTTGGTCCCAAGCCCACAGGTTCAACTACTCAGTCCCTCTGGGTATCTGGCTGTGACCAAGAAGTGACAACAACCTTGTCCCTTGTCACCTCTACTATACACCTGGGAATTCAGATCATACAAATATACTTATAGGACCATTGTCTGCCAACCCTACACATGGTCTTGGGTACACTCCCCACTTCACAGACGTATCTTAATAGTTCAGCCCGTCCACCCATCTATCCACCCGTATACTCATGTTTGCCTTCACTGACAACGCAGTACTGTATGTGCAAAAGGGTTCATCTTTGTTCTGTACCTCCCATGTACCTCTCTATGTCTTCTTCCTCTTCCTCAGTGTCACCATGTTGATCACTCACATTTGGTACATTGCCCTTCTCTTCACCCAAATGGTAAGTTCATTTTGTTATCAAATTTTCTTTCTATTTCCTTCATTATTATTGATTTTGTGTTTACTAAGTTCTTGTGATTTTCTTCTTCCTTATTTTGGTTAGAAAAATAATAATTTCTTTGTGGTTACTCTGTAGTAAATTTTTATCTCTCTAAGTTTGGAGCAGTTTATTCTATACAGACAGTGATTATACTGAATTCTCCACATGGAAGTTTTGTAATTATAGCATATATTCCCTCTATTTACTTTATAGTAGGTATTGTTTACAGATTTACTCTTCTGGTTATCTATTTTCTATTTTGTAATATTTTGTTGTTTGTTGTTGTTATTTGCTGTCAAGTCAAACTTGACTCATAGCAACCCCTCCTTGGGTTTCTGAGGTGGTATCACTACAGAAGTAGATTGTCCAACTTTCCTTCTGAGGAGCAGCTGGTTGGTTTGAACCGCCAGCCTTCTGGTTAACAGTCAAGTGCCTTTGGGACTATGCTACCAGAGATCCTTTTGTAATATTTAGATTTGAGAATTCTTTTCTGAGGTTGGTTTCTGGGTGGTGCTGTCACGTGTCTTAATCTTAAATTGTTGCCTTCCATTGTTGGTTTTCTGTTGGAAGGACTCCCTTTAGCATTTCTTGTAGGGTTAGTCTGATTTTAAAATTCCCTTAGTTTTTCCAAGAAATCACCATGATATTTGAGAGATAGTCCTACAGGATATATAATTCTTAGTTGGCAAGTTTTTTCCCTCAAGATTTTGTAGATGTCATTTCCTTACCTTCTTTCTTTATTTTTTTTACATGTAGTTACAACAGTTTTATTTCTTATCAAAGTACATCTGGTGTTAAGTTCCAATTCATTCTCTGTTGGAAAAAATAACATGCTGATTCTCCCATGGAAGTAGATGAAGAGAAAGGAGTTTGACAAGATATCAAGGTATATTTTGTGTTACTTGGACATGAGTTCCACACATATATATGTATGTATATGTGTATATATGTGTGTGTGTGTGTGTGTGTATGTATATGTATATATATATGTGTGTCTATATATGTATATATGTGTGTGTGTGTGTGTATATACACACACACAGACATATGGGAGTTCTGTTGGCGTAGTGCCTAAGGCATTTGACTGCTAACCAGAAGGCTGGCGGTTCAAACCCACCAGCTACTCCTCGGAAGGAAGATGGGGCAATCTACTTCTGTAGTGATACTGCCTCAGA
>NW_006921729.1:4987490-4992255 GCF_000298275.1 Orycteropus afer afer
TATAATTTTTACTGTGATTTGAGTGAAAGTTTACAGAACAAATTAATTTTCTGTATAGCATTCCATACATTTTTGTTTAATGACATTCACTGCAATTCCCCACAATACAGCAGCTCTCTTCCCACTTCTTTCCCTTGGCTTCTTACCTACATGGCTTCTGCTGAGAAATCAGAGCTTGGTCTTATTGGTTGCACTTTGTAGGTAACATTTTGTTTTTCCTGATCTGCTTTCAAGATTCTTTCTTTTTCTTTGGTTTTGGAAAGTTTGATGATGATACATCTTGGTGACTTTCTCTTGGGGTCTATCCTGCATGGTGTTTGTTGAACTTCTTACATGAATATATTTTTGTCTTTCAATGATATTGGGGACATTTTCTGCTAACAAGTCTTTGACAGTTTTCTCTGTGGGTTTTTTTTCCCCCCTCTTCTTCTGAATGTTAATCATGTGCATGTTATTTCTTTTGTTATCATCCATATAACTCTTAGGTTTTCTTCATTCTTTTTTCTGATTTTTCCTCTTACAAGGATTTGTCAAGGGATTTGTCTCGTAGCTGGAAAGAGTGTTCCTCATGCAGTTTGAGTCTACTCTTTTGTCCTTCCAATGTGTTATCTGTATAATTTTATTGTTCATCTTCTGGATATCTAATTGTTATTGTATAATTTCTAATTGTCTATTTATTTTGTCATTTTGTCTTTTTATGATTTTCCTGAATTCTTCAAGGTTATCATCTGCCTTTTCCTTGCTTCTGTTTAGATTTCCTTAAGCTCTTGGAAGGATACGTGTGTGTGTGTGTGTGTGTGTATTTACATGTATGTATATACACACACCAAAAAACCTCACTGCTGTCAAGTTGGATCCGACTCATAGAGATCCTTCTTTGGGTTTCTGAGGTGGTATCACTACTGAAGTACATTGCCCAATCTTCCTTCTGAGGAGTGGCTGGTGGGTCTGAACCACCAGCCTTCTGGTTAGCAGTCAAATGTCTTAGGCACCATGCCACCAGAGATCCCATATATATATGTGTGTATATATGTATATATGCATATATATGTATGTGTAGACACACACACATACACCCATACATACATACATATCTTTTGAATTCCTTCTCTGGTAGTTTTATTACCTGATCTTCCTCAGGGAGATTTCCTTGTTCTTTGTTTTGGTCATTTGCTTCTGCTATCTTGTCCTGTTTCTTTGTTTGAATTAAAGTTATCTGTTGTCTCTGAGACAATTTGAAGTTGTTGCTTTTATTTATTGATTGTGTATTGGTTTGTTTCACCTTGGATGAGTTGTATGTCATTGATCCAGTGGTGTAGGTGCTGATAGTGATGCTCGTCTGTTGGGTGAAGTGGTTGACTAGTGGAGAGTTAATGTCCTCTTCCTGTTGGATGTGGCAAGAAGAAAAAAATGAAAAGAGAAGAAAAAACCAAGGTGAAGAAGAGAAGGAAAAGGAAAAAGATGGAATTAAAATAAAAGATAAAAAATATTGATGAAAAGAAAAAAGGAAAAGTGGGAGGTGGTTGAGCTTCAATTCCTCCCAATTTGTGTCATTATCACTTTGGCCAGTCCTGGCCTCTTCTCTCTCCTGTCATTAATCTCACTCTATTTCTTTTTCCAGTTAGTGTTTGATCTAATTCTTTATCTTCTCATTTGATGCTTAGAATTCCAGGATCATTATTTGTATCTGTTTCACTTGCTTTTTCTGGTCTCTGTTGTAGAGGGATTTGGCTAATTGTGTTAATAGAACACTTCTTCCCCATAGGGTCTCCAAAGCTGTTTATCTTTATGGAAGCAGACTGCCACATCTTTCTCCAACAGAGTGACTGTGGATTTGAACAGCTGACCTTTCAGTTAGCAGCTGAGTGCTTAACCATTGCACCACCAGGGCTCCTAAGGCATATGTCTATGGAAAAGTATTAAAAAAGCAAAACTGTGTGGTACTCCATTTTATCTGTTTATTTGTTTCCCCCCATATACTGGATCTTGATCTATTGAATGTAAATTATATCTATAGAAATATTCTGCCAAGAGTTACTTGTGACATTAATTTTCCATATTTGTAGGTAAAATCTAGTTATGCATATTCTCTTAAAGAAGGGCACTTTGGACACTCCTGTTTTTTGTTGCTTTGTTTTGCAAAATTCAGACATCTTTACTGATGGCACTCCTCAATTCTTACTTTGCTTCTTAAAAATCTCTTCATTGCTTCTCTCTTCCAGCACAGTGCTGACATGCATTGTTGTTAAGTGCCATTGATTTGGCACTGACTCATAGCAATGCTGTGTGCAACAGAATGAAACATTCCCAGGTTCTGTGCCACGTTCACAATCCTTGCTATGCTTGAGCTGTCACTGAAGCCATTGTGTCAATCCATCTTGTTGAGAGTCTTCCCATTTTTCTCTGACCCTCTACTTTGCCAAGCATGATATCCTTCTACAGGCACTGGTCCCTTCTGACAACATGAGCAAAGTAGGTGAAACAAAATCTGGCCATTCTCACTTCTAAGGAACATCCCACCACTTCCTCCAGGACAGATTTGTTCATTCTTCTGGCTATGCATGGTACTTCCAATATTTTTCACCAACACCACAATTCAAAGGCATCAACCCTTCTTCAGTCTTCCTTATTCATTATCCAGTTTTCACATGCAAATGAAGTGATTGAATATACCATGGCTTGAGTTAGATGCACCATAGTCTTTAAAGTGAGATCTTTGCTTCTTAACACTTTAAAGAGGTCTTTTGCAGTAGATTTGCCCAGTGTAATACAATGTCTGATTTCTTGACTGCTGCTTCCTTGGATGTTGATTATGGATGCAAGTAAAATGAAATCCCTGGCAACTTCAATCTTTTCTCCATTTATTGTGGTGTTGCTTATTGATCCAGTTGTGAAGATTTTTGTTTTCTGTATAATGAGGTATAATCCATACTGAAGACTGCAGTCTTTGATCTTCATCAGTAAGTACTTCAAGATCATCTTCAGCAAGCATAGCTGTGTCATCTGCATATTGCAGGTTGCTAATCAGTCTTCCTCCATTCCTGATGTCGTATTCTTCATACAGTCCACCTTCTCAGATTATTTTCTTAGCATACAGATTAAGTAAGTATGGTGAAAGGATCCAACCCTGAGGCACACATTTCTTGGTTTCAAACCATGCACTATCTCTTTGTTCTGTTTGAAAGACAGCCTCTTGGTCTATGTACAGGTTCCTCATGAGCATTCCTTCAATACCATTGGTTCTTAATCATATGTTAACCCCTGAAATGGGTGAACGTTGACTAATTCTTTTCAGTTCATTGACTCTATGTATTCTTTCCATCTTTTTTTTTTTTTTTTTAAATGTGATTTGGGTGAAAGTTTATGGAGGAGATTCATTTTCCACACAGCAGTTCATACATGTTTTATCTCATGACATTGACTGCAATTTCCCACAATGTAATAGCTCTCTTCTCACTTTCTCCCCATAGTTACCTCTTCCCTGTCTCCTTCCCCGCCATGCACTCCAGCACTCCTGTTCTCCCCTCCCTTGGTGCGATCTACCTGTGCATATACTGCCCTTCTGTTCTCCCATGATTGATCTCTCCAAGGAATGTATCTACCTGCTCCTTCCATCTTATTTTTATGTCTCCTGTATTGTTCAATATTTTGCCCATCTCATCCTTCAATATTGTATTTCAAGGCTAGCATTTTTTCTTCATTTGTTTCAGCTTGACAGAGATGGTGAGTGTGTTTTTCCCTTTTGGTGTTCTGACTCCAGATCTTTGCGCATTTCCTTATAATACTTTACTTTGTCTTCTTGATCTGCCCTTTGAAATCTTCTGTTCATCTCTTTTATTTAATAATTTCTTATATTCACTTTAGTTACTGTATGTTCAAGAGCACTTATCATAGTGTTTTCTGTCATTGTTTTTGTCTTTCCTGTCTTTTTAATGACCTTTCACTTTCTTCATGTACAATATTCTTGATATCATCACACAGTTGGTCTGGTCTTCAGTCATTATTGTTGTGTTCATTGTGTCAAATCTGTTCTTCAGATGGTCTCTAAATTCAGGTTGGGTATAATCAAAGTTGTAGTTTTGCTCTTGTGAACTGTTTTAATTTTCCATTTCACCCACTGCCCTATCTACCGGAGGAGTCAGCTGCAGGGATCCAGGTGAGGAGAGGGAACCCAGGCCATGCCCCAAAGTGGTAGGGTGGGAGAACAGAAGAGAGGAGAGGAATAGGCCCAGGGACAGGGACAGAGTGAGGAGTCAGCCACAGGGACCCAGGTAAGGGTGGTAGGAGAGGTTTCCAACAGGGACACAAACTTGTCTGTCGGTTTGTCCTACCATGGTGACATGTTGATGTGAGTCTTGAGACTGAGCCACTGGTGTTTCAAACCCAGCGGGGTGCACATGGTGCACAGGTATCAGCCCAGCTTATGGACTGAGACAGACTAGGAAGAAGGAAGAGGCCATCCACTTCTCAAAGAATTGGCCAGGGAAAACTTTATGAATAGCAAAGAAACATTGTCTGATACATTACTGTGCAACTTTATGAATAGTCCGTATTGGTTAGAAGGCTTTCAAAATAGGACTGGGAAAGAGCTGCATTATCAGAATAAACCCAGCCTTACATATATGGATAAGGTAAAGCTTTTGAGATCTCCATTTGCTGATGTGGCACTACTCAAATTGAGGAGAAACAGCTGCAGACATCCATTAATCATCAGAACATGGAATGTACAAAGTATGAATCTAGGAAAATTGGAAGTTGTCAAAAA
>NW_006921729.1:4993210-5004313 GCF_000298275.1 Orycteropus afer afer
AAGATAGATGACAGAAGAGACTCTGAAACTTGCTCTTGAGTGGAGAATAGCTAAAGCAAATGGAAGAAATGACAAGATAAAAGAGCTGAACAGAAGATTTAAAAGAGCAGCTTGAGCAGACAAAGCTAATTACTATAATGAAATGTGCAAAGACCTAGATTTAAAAAACCAAAAGGAAGAACATGCTTGGCATTTCTCAAGCTGAAAGAATTGAAGAAAAAATTTAAGCCTTGAGTTGCAATATTGAGAGATACTATGGGCAAAATATTGAATGATGCAGGAAACATCAAGAGAAGATGTCAGGAATACACAGAGTCACTGTACTAAAAAGAACTGGTAGATCTTCATCCATTTCAGGAGGTGTTATACGATCTAGAACCAATGGTATTGAAGGAGGAAGTTGAAGCTGCAATGAAGGAATTGGCGAAGAACAAGGCTCCGGGAATTGACGGAATACCCATTGAGATATTTCAACAAATGGATGCCCCATTGGAGAAATTCACTCAGTTATGCCAAGAGATTTGGAAGACAGCTACCTGGCCAACTGACTGGAAGAGATCCATATTTGTACGGATTCCAAAGAGAGGTAATCCCACAGAATGTGGAAATTATTGAACAATATCATAAATATCACACGCAAGTAAGATCTTACTGAAGATAATTCAGAAACGTTTGCAGCAGTATATTGACAGAGAACTTCCAGTGGTGTAAGCTGGATTCACAAGAGGACGTGGAACAAGGGATATTATAGCTGCTGTCAGATGGATCTTGGCTCAAGGCAAAGAATACCAGAAAGATGTTTACTTGTGTTTTATTGACTATGCAAAGGCATTTGATTGTGTGGGTCATGACAAATTATGGATAACATTGAGAAGAATGGGAATTCCCGAACACTTGATTGTACACATGAGGAACCTGTACCTTGACCAGGAGGCTCTTTCAAACAGAAGAAGGGGACACTACATGGTTTAAAATCAAGAAGGGAGTGTGTTAGGGTTGTATCCTTTCCCCATACTTATTCCATCTATATGGTGAACAAATAATCTGAGAAGCTGGAGTATATGAAAAAAAATGTGGCATCAGGATTGGAGGAAGAATCATTAACAACCTGAGATACACAGATGATACAACTTTGCTTGCTGAAAGTGAGGATGACTTGAGGCAATTACTGATGAAGGTTGAAGAATACAGTTTGCAGTATGGATTACATCTCAATATAAAGAAAACAAAAATCCTCACAACTGGACCATTAAGCAGCATCACAATAAATGGAGAGAAGATTGAGGTTGTCAAAAAATTCAGGTTGCTTGGTTCTACAATCGATGCCAATGGAAGCAGCAGTCAGGACATTAGACGACGTGTAGCACCGGGCAGGTCGGCTGCAAAGGAACTCTTTCAAGTGCTGAGGAGCAAGGATGTCTCCTTGAGGACTAAGGTGTGTCTGACACAAGCCATGATATTTCCAATTGCCTCGTATGCATGTGAGAGCTGGACAATGAATAAGGAAGACCAAAGAAGAGTAGATACTTTTGAGTTGTGGTGCTGGCAAAGAATGCTGAAAGTACCATGGACTGTTAAAAGAACTAACAGATCTGTCCTGGAGGAAGTGCAGCAAAAATGCTCCTTAGAAGTGAGAATGGCTAGACTTCGTCTCATCTACTTTGGTCATGTTGTCAGAAGGGACCATTCCCTGGAGAAGGATGTCATGCTTGATAAGGTGGAAGGTCGACAAAAGAGGGGAAGGCCTTCAACGAGATGGATTGACACGGTAGCTGCAACGATGGGCTCAACTATAGCAGGGATCATGGAGCTGGCACGGGATCAGGCAGTGTTTCGTTCTGCTGTGCATGGGGTTGCTATGAGTCGGAAACAACTCGACGGCACTTAACAACAACAACAACAGCAACTTGAACTTGCATATGAGCAATTGATAGTCTGTTCCACAGTCACCTCATGGCCTTGTTCTGACTGATGTCACCTCATGGCCTTGTTCGGACTGATGTTATTGTGCTTCTCCATCATCTCTTTCACAGATGTAGTCAATTTGATTCCTGTATATTCCATCTGGGGAGATTCATGTATATAGTCACCATTTATGTTGTTGGAAAGGCATTTTCAATGAATATGTTGTTGGTCTTAGAAAATTCTATCACTTTAGTGTCATTTCTCTTACCAAGGCCATATTGTCCAAATGCCAACATTCTTTGTTTCCAACTTTTTTATTTCGGTCACCAGTAATTATCAGTACATCTTGATTGCTTTTTTGGTCAATTTCATACTGCAGAAATTGGTAAAAACCTCCAATTTCTTCTTCTTTTGCTTTAATGATTGGTGTGTAAATTTGCATAATAGTAGTATTAACTAGTCTTCTTTGTAGGCATATGGATGCTATTCTATCACTGACAATATTATATTTTAGGATAGATCTTGAAATATTCTTTTTAATGATGAATCAAATACCATTCCTCTTAAATTTGTCATTCCTGGCATAGAAGACCATGTGCTTGTCAGTTTCAAAATTGCCAATACCAGTCCATTTCAGCTTACTAATGCCTAGGATATACATCTTTGTGTGTTCCATTTTATTTTTGACAACTTTCAGTTTTCCTAGATTCATAGTTTGTACATTCCGTGTTCTGATTATTAATGAATGTTTGCAGCTGTTTTCATTTTGAGTCATGTTTCATCAGCAAATGAAGGTTCTGAAAGCTTTAATCCATGTGTGTCATTAAGGTTGACAGTACTTTGAGGAGGCAGCTTTTCCCTCATCATATTTTGAGTGCCTTCCAACCTGAGGGACCCATCTTCTGGTACTATATCAGACAGTGTTTCACTGCTGTTCATAAGTTTTCCAGTGGCCAATTATTTTCAGAAGTGGATGGCCTCATCCTTCTTCACAGTCAGTCTTAGTCTGGAAGCTCTGCTGAAACCTGTCCACAATGGGTGACCCTGCTAGTATTTGAAATACTGGGGCATGGATTCCAGCCTCACAGCAAGACAATAGCCACCACAGTATGGCAAATTGACAACGAGTGGTGGCTGAATTGCTTAGGGACTGCCTAGTGACACAACTTCTGCTTCCACTTCTAAGCCAATATGAGCTTTTTTTTCCATTTAACTATAAAACCCATCCCCTTTCTGTAGTTAAAATAACATTCAAGATCCCTGGAGTCTTAATCTCTGGGCAAGGGTTGGGTTGAAATCCCATTTACCAACTTTTTTTTTCACAAATAATAAATACGTAAATAACACAAATATACACATAACATGGACAGTGCACATAGGAAACTAACGTGTGAGGAAGTTGTGGGGTTTGCAAAAAAAACCTATAACATGTACATTATCTGTGTAAAAATACAGTATACCCTGTGGTGTGGGTGTTGACTCCAGAAGGTTGTCTACAAGTTAGTTCTGAGTCATTGGCCTCTTGATTCAAGAGTATCTATGGATGGAACTCCATTTTAGAAAATTCCCTTGACGTTTGGGAACCCATCAGCTTGTGTCCTTCAGTGAGCAGATGCCAAGATGGAGCTAGAATTGTAAGAGGTTTATTGGGAGTTATATCTGTGAAATATTAAGGGGAGAGGGAGCAGAAGAAGACAGAGGAAGACTCCATACTGTGATGTAGGTCTGATACCTGTGGAAGGAGGTGGGTATGAGTAGCTTCAGGCTGTGGTGAGGCTACCCAGGATCAGACAAATAGATTGACTCTTTAGTCTCCAGGTAACCAGTCATCCAAAAATAGTTATTCTTACAACTAGACTTGAGACATTTGAACACAAGTGAATCCTTGATTGTGTGCTCTGGGAAGTAGTAAGGATAACTCTACTGTTTCCCACTCAAAGTGGATCCATTGCCAGCCAGCCTGGAGTGGAGATGACATTCTGGACATTGGTTGGCCACAGGCCAGGATGCAAGGCTCCACTGACACAGGCCCAGGAGGAGATGGATAGCGTATCCTCTGCCTAAAGCACTTGACTGCTAACTAGAGGGCTGGCAGTTCAAACCCACCAGCCACTCCTCAGAAGAAAGATTGGGCAATCTACTCCCATAGTGATACCATCTCAGAAACCCAAGGAGAGGTCGCTATGAGTTAGATCTGACTCTATGGCAATGAGTTTGGTTTTGGTTTGGTTATGGATGGACCAAAGTGTCTTTTTTTCCTCTTTCCAGTTTATAGAATGCTGTCAGTATTAGTTTCCCAGATCTGTTATATAAATTAGCACATATTTGGTGACTTAGAACAATAGGAATTTATTTTCTTACAGTTCTGTAGCCTGTAAGTCCAAATTAGGGTATTGGCAGAGTTGGTTCCTTTTGGAGTCTCTGAGGAAGAATCTGTCCCATGCCTTTCTCCTAGCTTCTGGAATTGCTGGCAGTCTTGATGTTTCTTGTCTTGTAGATTCATCACTCTAATCTCTGTCTCCATCTTCACATTGCTTTCTCCCTGTGTGTTTCTGTGTCTCATTCTTTTTCTGCCTTTCAGTTTCTTATAAGGCCATCTCTTCTATAGAATGCTGGGGCCTTGCCTTCTGCCCTGTGGGCAACCAATACTAATTCTAGAATAATCTCATCTTGAGATCATTAACTTAATTATATGTGCAAAGATACAAGGTCCCACATAAGATCACATTCACAAGCACTAGGATTTAGGATTGGAATACCTTTTTTTGAGGGGGTCACTATTCAGTTCTCTAGGTCCTTGGGTGGTGTAAATGGTTTGTGCTTGACTACTAACTGAAAGGTTGGTGGCTTAAATCCACTTAGTGGCATTACAGAAGAAGTTTATGGCCATTGAAAATCATGTGGAGCATAATTCTACCCTGCGATGCATGATGAGTTCACGATGAGTTAGAATCAGCCTGTTGGCAGTGGGATTGGATTCAACTCATTACACTGCTGTATGTCTGTTCTCCTCCTAACATCATAAGTTTTCAGGCCAAAGTTAAAGAATTAAGGTTATGGAGTGGTAGAAATTGAGGAGAATGACTTGCCTTCATTTGGCCTCTTTGGCTATCATAGCCAGAGTTCTTTTTCCTTTGTCGTACTGTTGTTTTCCAGCTCATAGGGGCTATCAAGTCTCAAAAGGGGCAGAACAATGAGACCACACAGTCTAGAGCTCTACTGACTAATATAGCAGCCATGAACCACATGTGGCTGTAGAACATTTGAAATGTGTCTAGTCTGTATTAAGCCAGGTTTTAAAGACAGTACAAAAATTTTTGTAAAATATCTCATTAACAATTTTAAAGTATTGGTTACATGTTATCATAATACTTTGGATATATTATATTAAATAAAATGCATTATTAACATTAATTTCACCTTTTTTTTAAAAAAATTTTAATGTGGCTACTAGAAAATTTTAAAATTCCACATGTAATTACAATGTGACTCACATTATCTTTTGGTTGGACAGGAGAAAACACTCCTCTTCTCACTGAGTTGCTTTTCAGTCCCTGTGAAGCCTGCTTGGGAATCCATCTCCTTCCTGCCTTGTCTAACCTCTGCACTCCCATCACCTGTCGTTCTTGGAGATGCTGTTGAAGGTTCTGAAGACCATGTCGATGATTGTTTTTGGACTCTTTCCTGGAAGGGCATTTGTAGATTCACACTTTCTCTCATAGTGGAATTCATGTAGTTAATTTACTCTTCTGGTAGCTTAATCTATAAGACACAAAAACCTTTCTCTTACTAATTTTGATGGGCTTCTATGGCCAAATGTTGATGAGTAGTTATGCTAATATGGTCCCTACCTCTTGACTGTGTTCTACCAAAGACCCTGTTCTACTAAGCATACCAACAATTCTCTTTGGATTCAAAAAAGCTCATAGAATACTTTTCAATGTGTTTCATGTATTTTCTTATTATATCCTCCCAGAATACACTGAGGAAAGTAGAGCTATCATGAAATTTATTGTACAGTTGAAATCCTGCCAGAATGGGCTTTGCACAAAAAGTCAGCAAGGGTTAATGATAGAATTAGACCACAAGCCTGAGTTCTTTTCCAGCTCTGGTTCTCTACAGCAACTGAAGAAATCAACAGAAAATGTACTCATGCTGTCACAAAAAAGTGCTTATCATTTCTCCTTCACCAATCCAGTTTCCACAGTGTTGCCAGGGTGATCCTTTGAAAATGCAGACTTGATTGTATTCATTCCCTCATCAACAAACAAGGAAACAAAGAAAATCTACAGAGCTTACAGAATCATAATCAACCCCCTTAACTTGGCACAGCTGGACTTCAGTTTGCCTTCTCAGTCTCATTTTTCCTCCCCCACCCTGCAATTTCCCCACCCCCACTGTCCCCAGAACCTGTAAAAATGCCACAGCTTAGCACTTACTTATTTTCACAATTCTTCTCAAGCTTTTTCCATCTCTGCATCCCCCACCCACTTCGTCTCCCGGTGTGCTTTTCAGGGCTAAGAGCAAATGTCAGCTCTTTTGAACTTTCTCCTGCCTTCCTAAGCAGAACTAATATTATCCTTCTCTGAGTTTCCAGTCCTTTGTATAACAGAAGGAAGATTGGACAATCTACATCCGTGGTGACACTGCTTCGGAAACTCAAGGATGGTTCATTGTGGGTCATATCCAACTCCACAACTGTGCTATTAGTATGTTAGAATTAACTCTTGTGTTTGTCACCTCCTTTACACTGTGAACTTTTTGAAGACAGAGATTATCTCTTTATTTCCAGCACGTAGCACATGCTTGACATGCAGTAGATGCTCCATGGATGGTCTCATCCACTCTCATCTATATGTTGATGATTCTTAAATTTATCTGATGAATCCAGCTTTCTTTCTCCACTTTCAGACCCAATCATCTAGCAGATATCTCTCATTGGATGACTCATAAGACTTCAAATTCACTATGTCACAATCTGAGCTCACCCTAGCCCCTACCCATCCTACTCCTCTTCTGTGACTCCCAACCTCTGTGTTTGGTGCCATCACATATCTAATTGCTCAGGTCAAAAAGTGTGAGATATTCTTGGCTCTATCAATTAAATTTATGAATTTATAAATTCTTTAGTCCTGCTGCCATTATCTCAGGGAACCATCAAGTCTTGCCATCCTTTGGAATCTCCTTTCCTCCAGATTTACCTCAGCACCTAGCAAAGCATCTGGTGTATACCAAGTACTCAATATATATATATATATTGCATGAATGCATCAATGACTGTAGGTAGATGAGGTCATGTCTGGCTCTACCATGTAAAAAGAAACCACATTTATTTCAATATGCCCCCACCATCCTGGTCTAGAGACCCAGGACATGTCTTTAGGGCTATTTGTCCTTGAACTTCAGACTGGAATAACTGTTAATATATGCAGCACCAAGCACCTTTCAACATGTTTGAATGTCATTTATGCTAAGTTATGTCTCACACTCATCTATGAGATAGATACCCTCGAGAGTCCCCTTTTTGCAGCTGAGACCACTTTAGTTTTTTTGCAGACTTAGAGAGGCTAAGCAGTTTCCCCAGGGTCACTAAGGTGGTAAGGAGCAGAGACAGGGCTCATGCTGAATGAAGCAAATGGACTCCAAAGCCTAGCTGAGCTGTGCTAAATTTGGCTCATGCACAGTGAAATAGGTTTGGTCTTCTTGCTCAGTGGAACATATGCTCCTCAAGAGATTTGGTCTGGCAATGGGATACTGAAGGCTGGGGGAGACAAATGAAAGCTTCTGCACTGTTAGCCAGAGGCTGATATCTCATCCTCACAGCCTGGGGAGAAGGGTGAGTGAAGGAAAGCCTGGAACTTGAGGACTTGAGGGTCTATCTCATCTGACTCTTATCAACAATAGTCAGAGCTGCTGTCTTAAAGATTGCTGCTGGAAGATGGGGAGATAAGCTCTTGTTGGCTCTGTCCTTAGTGCACTTTCTGGGAATCAAAATTGATAGGAATGCAGAAATGCAGTTGACAAAATCTACTTGGTCAGGACAGAAAATCCAGAGTTGTGAGTAACCACAGGCAGCAAGGGGAAGAATTTTTGCAATCACCTTTAATGTCAAGAAATGGGTAATTTCCTGTCTAGGGGCACAAAGAGTGGAAGAAAAGAACTTGGCATGCCAAATAGCATGGAGGCTGGCCTGTGCTCTGGAGGGTGCCCACATTTTCTCAACTTTACCATGTACAACAGTGCTGAGGAGGACAGGGAGACTCCATTCATGTGACTTTCAGCTGATGTTTACTGAGGACTACTGGGTGTGAAAGGAGCTCTGGTGGGGTAGTGCCTAAGGCATTTGACTGCTAACCAGAAGGCTGGTGGTTCAAACTCACTAGCCACTCCTCAGAAGGAAAACTGGGAAATCTACTCCTGTAGAGATACTACCTCAGAAATCCAAGAAGGGATCGCTGTGAGTGGGAACCGACTTGATGGCATGAGACTGTGTGTGAAAGGGAGCTCTGGGGGTGCAGTGCCTAAGGTATTTGACTGCTAACCAGAATGTTGGTGGTTGAAACTCACCAGCTGCTCTTCAGAAGGAAGATGGGGTTGTCTATTTCCATAAAGATTTAGTACCTTGGAAACCCAATGAGGGTCACTATGAGTTGTAATCGACTCAATGACATTGAATTTTTTTTTGTTGTTGTTTTTGTTTACTGTGTGTGAAAGGAGTCCTGGTGATGCAATGGTTAAACATTGCTAACCAAAAGATTGGTGATATGAACCCACCCCATGGCTTGGTGGGAGAAAGACCTGGAGATCTGTTCCTGTAGAGATCACAGTCTAGGAAACCCTGTGGGCCAGTTTTACTCTGTCACATGGGATTGATGAATTGAAAATTGAGTTAATGGGACCCAACAACAATGACTATGAGTGAGGAACTGTGCTAGGCACTGGGCATAGAGCTGAGTCCCTGTCCCAAAAAGCATGTAGTCTACCTGGAGAGATAAGATATGGTCAGAAATAGCATAATGAAAAATAAAAAGTCACATATTTCAAGGGACTTATCTCTAAAAGTTATACAAATTTCACCACCTCAACACCAAAAAGACAAACAATCCAATTAAAAAATGAGCCAGGAATGTGAATAGACAATTCACACAAGAAGTTATACAGGGGGCCAGCCAACACATGAGGAAATGCTCATGATCATTAGCAATTACCCCAAAAAACCAAATTCACTGCCATTGAGTCAGATCCGACTCATAGAGACCCATCCTTGGGTTTCTGAGGCGGTATCACTATGGGCATAGATTGCCCAATCTTCCTTCCGGGGAGCAGCTGGTGGGTTTGAACCACCGACCTCCTGGTTTATCAGTCAAAAGCCTTAAGCAGTACACCACCAAAGCTCCTAGAGAGATCCACATCAAAACAACAATGAGATATCATCTCATCCCAGCAAAAATAGCAATTCAACAAGGCAGAAAATAATAAATGCTGGTGAGGGTGTGGAGAGATTGGAACTCTCATACATTGCTGGTAAGGCTTTAAATGGTACAGCCACTTTGGAAAATGGTATGACATTTCCTTAAAAAACTGAAAATAGAAATACCATTTGATCCGGCAATCCCGTTATTAGTAATATATCCTAAAGAGGTGAGATCCATGACATGAATAGACACATGCATTCCCATGTTCACTGCAGCACAATTCACTATAGCAAAGAGATGAAAACAACCTAAGTGCCCATCAACAGGTGAGTGGATAACCAAACTATGGTACATTCACACAGTGGAACAGTATGCAGCTTTAAAGAATAATGAAAAATCCATGAATCACCTCATAATATGAATGAACTTGGAGGACATTATGCTGAATGAAATAAGTCAGTCACAGAAGGACAAATATTGTATGAGTGCATTATTATAAAAACTTGAGGAAAGTTTATGGTTTAAGGTTTAAGGTTTATGCATACTTTGTTGGTTACCAGGGCTGGGAGGGAAGGGGTAGGAAAATTTCTGATGAGTTAAGAGTCCTCTGTTGATTTGGGTGTAGGGAAAGGCAATATAACAAAAATGCGTGCCCAGCACAATGACAGTAGGGAAAAGAAGGACACAGAAAAGTGCACAAAAGATATAGATAACAGAGGCAAATACTATTACACGCACAATACTGCATTACCAGTGGCAGCAAACACTAGTCTAGGGTGAATGCATAGACAGGTGAGATTAGGTGTGGGTAGGTGAACAGGAACACACCCCTGACCAAGGATAGATTTGGCTGAAGATATTTTTACATATGTATTAGTGCTACATTACAGAAGTAACAGGGGACAAGGTTGGAGTAGCTTCTCAGTGACAATCAAACACCTTGAGGGAGAGAGGCACTTGGGTCAGGGAACATCAAGCTCAATTGGCACAACATAGTGCATTAAAATATTTTTTTTACATCCTACTTTGGTGAGTAGTGACTGGGGTCTTAAAAGCTTTTAAGTGGCCATCTAAGATGCAACTATTGGTCTCCCCTCATCTGGTGCAAAGAAGAGTGAAGAAATTCAAAGTCGTATGAAAACAAGTAGTCTAGAGATATAATGGATTGCAGGGCCCTCAGCCTTCATGACCCTGAGACCAGAAGAACTAGATGGTGTCTGGCTACCAATTCCAACCACTTGGAAAGGGATCAAAATTGGAGATCATGGATAGCATGGGAGGAGGAATATGGAACAAAATTCAAAAACACAAAGATGACAGAATTACTAGTCAGATAGAAACTAGTGGAACCCCTGAGACTATGGGCCTGGGTTATCCTTCAGGCCTGGAACCGGACTCACTTCTGTGGATTAAGTCTCAGCCCAACAGTAGAAAGACCTACAAGTAGAACACCTACCCAAGGGAGGTGAACCCACCTACCGTAGGGAGATGCACCCCTTACTTAGATCAGTCAACCATGAGACATCAGAAGGGCAGTATTTGCATAGAGGGAGAGCTGGGCAGACAGGAATGCATAGATAAAAAGGGCACAGGGATGGGATAGTCACAGGGAGAGGGGAGGAGAGCTTTTTATTGTTGGGATTGTAATCAGTGCTGTGAAACCAAATGTGCATGAACTGTTGAGAGTAAAATGAATCTCCTTTGTTAATGTGCACCCAAATCACAATTAAAAAAAAAAAAAAGAAGTAACATGTTTTACAAGAGAGTTTTTTTTTTTTTTTTT
>NW_006921729.1:5004458-5015834 GCF_000298275.1 Orycteropus afer afer
TTCTGTTTCCATTATTTTCATCTGATTGTGTAGTTTCCCTGTCCCCCTAATTCTCATCTTATTTTTCCCCCTATATTTTATTTGTTGTTGGTAGGTGCCACTGAGTCATCTCCGACATACAGCAATCCTATGCACAGCAGAACAAAACAGTGCCGATTCTGTGCCAGACTCATGATCCCTGCTATACCTGACCCCATGTCTAGTCATCTTGTTGAAGGTCTTCCCCCTTCTTCATTGACCCTCCACTTTACCAAGCATGATATCCCTTTCCAGGGAATGGTCCCTTCTGATAACATGACCAAAGTAGGTGAGACAAAGTCTGACCATTCTCACTTCCAAGGAGCATTCTGGCTGCACTTCCTCCAGGACAGATTTGTTAGTCCTTTTAGAAGACCATGATACTCCTAGCATTCTCCTCCAGCATCACAACTCAAAACCATCAACTCTTTTTCAGTCTTTGTTATTCATTGTTCAGCTCTCACATACATAGATGTGATTGAAAATACCATGGCTTGGGTTATACACACCTTAGTCTTCAAGGAGACATCTTTGCTCTTCATCACTTGAAAGAAGTATTTTGCAGCAGATTTGCCCAATGCGATATGTCATCTCATGTGCTGACTGCTGCTTCCATTGGTGTTGATTGTGGAACCAAGTAATATGAAGTCCTTGACAACTTCATTCTTTTCTCCATCCATCATGAAGCTGTTTATTGGACCAGTTGTGAGGACTTTTGTTTTCTTTATATTGAGGTGTAACCTATACTGCAGACTGTAGTCTTTAATCTTCATCAGTGCTTCAAGTCATCCTCACTTTCAGTAAGCAACGTTGTGTCATCTGTGTATTGCTGGTTGTTAATGAGTCTTCCTCCAATCCTGATGCCATGTTCTTTTTCATATAGTCCAGCTTCTTGGATTATTTGCTCAGCATACAAGTTGAATAAGTATGGTGAAAGGATACAGCCTTGATGCACTCCCTTCTTGATTTTGAACCAAGCAATATCCCTTGTTCTGTTCGAATGGCAGCCTCCTGATCTATGTACAAGTTCCTCATGCCCACAGTTAAGTGTTCTGGAATTCCCATTCTTCTCCATGTTATCCATAATTTGTTGTGATCCACACAATCAAATGCTTTTGCATAGTCAATAAAATACAAGTAAACATCTTTCTGGTATTCTTTGCTTTCAGCTAAGATCCATCTGACATCAGCAATGACATCCCGCATTCTATGTCCTCTTCTGATTCCAGCTTGGATTTCTGGAAGTTCTCTGTCAATATACTGCTGCAACCATTTTTGAATTATCTTCAGTAAGATTTTACTTACCTACTTTGGTCATGTTTTCAGAGGGGACCATTCCCTGGAGAAGGATGTCATACTTGGTAAGGTGGAGGATCGACGAAGGAGGGGAAAGCCTTCGATGAGATGGATTGACACGATGGCTGCAACAATGGGCTCAAGTATAGCAAGGATCATGGAGCTGGTGTGGGATTGGGCGGTGTTTCGTTCTGCTGTGCACGGGGTTGCTATGAGTCAGAAGCGACTCGACGGCACCTAACAACAACAATGAGATTTTACTTGCATGTGATATTAATGATATTTTTTGATAATTTCTACATTCGGTGTTATCACCTTTCTTTGGAATGGGTACAAATATGGATCTCTACCAGTCAGTTGGCCAGATAGCTATTTTCCAAATCTCTTGGCACAACCAAGTGAATGCCTCCAGCAGGTAATCAGTTTGTTGAAACATCTCAATGGGTATTCTGTCAATTCTTGGAGCCTATTTCTTTGCCACTTCCTTCAGTGCAGCTTTAACTTCTTCCTTCAATGCCATTGGTTCTTGATCATATGCCACCTCCTGACATGGGTAAATATTGACCAATTCTTTTTGGTACAGTGACTCTGTGTATTCCTTCCATCTTCTTTTGATGCTTCTTGCATCATTCAATATTTTGCCCATAGAATCTTTCAGTATTGCAACTGGAGACTTAATTTTTTTCCTCAGTTCTTTCAGCTTGAGAAATGCTGAGCATATTCTTCCCTTTTGGTTTTCTAACTCCAGGTCTTTGCACATTTCATTATAGTAATTGGCTTTGTCTGTTCGAGCTGCTCTTTGAAATCTTATGTTCAGCTCTTTTATCTTGTTATTTCTTCCATTTGCTTTAGCTACTCTCTGCTCAAAGGCAAGTTTCAGAGTCTCTTCTGACATCCATTTTGGTCTTTTCTTCCTTTCCTGTCTTTTTAATGACCTCTTGCTTTTTTCATGGATAATGTTTTTGATGTAATCCCACAATTCCTCTGGTTTTTGGTTGTTAGTGTTCAATGCATCAAATCTATTCTTTAAATGGTCTCTAAATTCAGGAGGGATATTATCTAGGTCATATTTTGCCTCTCGTGGATTTGTTTTGTCTTCCACTTCAACTTGAACTTGCAAAAGAGCAGTTGATGGTCTGTTCCACTGGCCTTGTTTTGGCAGAAGATATTGAACTTCTCCATCACCTCTTGTCACAGATGGAGTCAGTCCAATTCCTGTGTATTCCATCTGGTGAAGTCCACATGTATAGCCGTCACCTATGTTATTGAAAAATGGTATTTGCAATGAATAAGACGTTGCTCTTGCAAAATTCCATCATGTGATCTCTAGTGTTATTTCTGTCACCAACGCCATATCTTCCAACTAACAGTAATTCTTATTTGTTTCCAACTTTTGTATTCCAATCACCAGTGATAATCAACACATCTTGATTGCATGTTTGGTCATTTTCAGACTGCAGAAGTTGGTAGAAATCTTCAATTTCTTCATCTTTGGCTTTGGTGGTTGGTGCATAGATTTGAATAATAGTTGTATTAACTTGTCTTCCTTGTAGGCATATGGATATTATCCTATCACTGACAGCGTTGTGCTTCAGGACAGATCTTGAAACACTTTGTGATGATGAATGCCACACCATTCCTCTTCAACTTGTCATTACTGGTATAGTAGATCACATGGTTGTCTGATTCAAAATGGCCAATACCAGTCCATTTCAGTCACTAATGCCTAGGATATTGATTTTTATGCATTCCATTTCATTTTTGACAGCTTCCAATTTTCCTGGATTCATACTTTGTACATTCCATGCTCCAATTATTAATGGATGTTTGCATCTGTTTCTACTCATTTTGAGTCATGCCACATCAGCCAATGGAGGTCCTGAAAGCTTTACTTTTTCCATATCATTAAGGTCATTTCTACTCTGAGGAGTCAGCTCTTCCTCAGTCAAATTCTGAGTGCCTTCTGACCTGAGAGACTCATCTTCCAGCACTATATTGGACAATGTTTTGGGGTTATTCATAAAGTTTTCCAGTAATATATTAGTGTGTCACTGCTATTCATAAGGTTTTCACTGGCCAATTGTTTGACAAGTGGATGGTCTCTTCCTTCTTCTGAGTCTGTCCTAGCATGGAAGCTCCACTGATATCTGTCCACCATGGATAACCCTGTTGGCATTTTCAACACCGGTGACATAGCCTCTGGCCTCAGAGCGACACGTAAGCCACCACAGGATGACAAAGTGACAGACAAGTTCATCTCCCTTAGTTGTTCCTAACCCCTCTGCACCTGCCTACTTTAGGTCCCAGCCTTAAAATAGATCTGTCCCCAAGTGAAAAGCAGCCCCCAATCCCTGTGCACACCTACCTCAAGCCCCAGCCTTAAAGAGAGCCACCTCCAAGTGAAAAGCAGCCATCGAGCCCTAGGCCTGCCTACCTCAGCCCTTGGCCTTAATATAGTGCTGCCCCCAAGTGAAAAGCAGACCCCAAGTCCCAGTTCTGCCTACCTTGGGCCCCGGCCTTATTTATTTTGTTGTTGAGAACACACAGCAAAACATACATGAATTAAACAGTTTCTGTGTGTACAAGTTAGTGACACTGATTACATTGTTCAAGGTGTGCAATTATTCTCATCCTCCTTTTCTGAGTTGTTCCTCCCTCAGTAACATGAGGTCTCTACCCTAAGGTTACTATAATCTTTTGAGTTGCTGTTGTCAGGTGGCACAGTCACTATGAACTTGGCTGCTGGTGTCAATTTGATCCCATATAAATAGTTCTTAAAAGAGTATAATGCTCAAGGCTGACTTTTTTTTTTTTTTTTTAACTAGTCAAGCAAACTATTGTTCAGTTTTAAAAAGACTTCAGGGGGATATTTTTTATTTAATGTTTAAAGATTATCTCAGGGTAATAATTTTAGAGGTTCATCCACCATCCATGACTCCAGAAAATCAGGAGTCCATGAGAATTTGAAATCCTGTTCTGCATTTTCACCCTTTTGATCAGGATTCTTCTGTGGAATCTTTGATCAAAATGTTCAGTAATGGTAGCTGGACACCATCTAATACAAGAGAGAGTTTGATAAGATCTTGGGGTATCCAGAATAGTAGGAACCAGGACTTGCATCATGAAGGAGGGGCCGTTTCAAGATGGCTTAGACTACCTATACAACCATGAGGCCAGAACTAGATGGTGCCTGGCTACCACTGTCAACCACTCGGAGGGGGATCTATGTAGGAGATCCTGGATAGAGAGGGAGAACAGTGTGGAACAAAACTCAAAATCATTTGAAAAAACAAAAAACAAAGAGGGACCAGTTTTGCTGGTCTGATAGAGCCTGATGGAACCACTGAGACTATGGCCCCAGCTGCCCTTCAGGTCTGGAATTGAACCCATTCCTGTGGCTTCCAGCCAAACAAAAGACAGGCATATGAGCTGAACATTTACATTAGGTAGATATACTCCTTAGAGAGATTGATTATGGGAGAATAGAAGGGCTGTGTGTGCACAGGGAGACAGCTCGGGGGACAGGAGTGCATGGGAAGGAAGGACACAGGGAAGAGGTAGCTACAGGGAGGAAGTGGGAGGGTAGTTGTTTCATTGTGGGAAATTTCAGTCAATGTCATGAGACAAAGTGTATGCGAACTGCTGTATGGAAAGTGAATTTGCTCTGTAAAGTTTCCCCTAAATCACAATTTAAAAAAAAAAAAGATTATTAAAAAGAAAAAAAGATAGCTTAGACTAAATATGTAGGATCTGGCTAAACAGAGAGGACACTCCAGTCAGAAGGAATCACATGTACAGAGACAAGAGACTGGATTCACAGTAAGAAGCATGCTAAAGGCTCTTCAAAACTCAGCAGTGGAGAACCCAGCAGCTTGACTTAGTCCAGTCTTCTCTTTTACATCTTGTTGGAGGGTCATGGTTTATATTTCTTCACAATTCTGGAGTCTTAGGGCTGCTTGGTGCCCAGATTGTTAGTTTTCCCACAAATAATTCTGCCAGGGTTGAGTTCTTTCAGTTTCTGCTGAAAATCTCCTGCAGAAAAGTTATAGTACACACTTTTGACGCTCCACATCTGTATCCAGTCAGATCTCTTTAGTATGTTGGTGCACACTGGCTCTCCATATGCTTCCAAATAGTCAGAGGCTGCCTCAGCCATAGGGACCTGCTTTGCCTGAGTACATAGTCACACATGCCAGGAGATTTTGTCTCACTCAGGTCAGCCCTTGACTAACAGCTGATCAAATGTAAGTATAAACAGAGTATAACTGTGCCATAGGATTTTCTTGACTGTAATCTTTATAGAAGCAGATTGCCACGCCTTTGTTCTGTAGCACCTGAGTTTGTTTGAACTGCTCACCTTTAGGTTGCAAACTGCTTGTGCTACCCAGGGACCTCAGTATGAATATAAATAGAAACAGAAATAGAACATTCCAGGTTTCCTTGCGGCACTGGTGAGGTGTCACTTAACCTGTCTCCAGATCCCCCTGCAACGTTGAGCCAAAGTTCCCTCTGTGGGACTTTGCTTGACATTGGTCATTACTTACCCTTCTTCTTTCCCTGACACCACAGTCCCTTCTCTACAGGTTTTTCCTGCAAACACTTTCTAATATATTGCTTTCACATGAATCTTCATCTCAGGTTCTGCTTCTGGGAACTAAGACATAAGCCTAGCATGATAGGAAAAATAATGGAACACCAAAAATGTCTACATCCTTACGCAAGAACCTGGGAATATGGCAAAACAGATATAAATAAGGCCATGGATCTTAAAAAAGGGAGATGATACTGGATTTTCTGGGTGGGCAGAGAATGTTCTCTGGCTGGAAGTCAGAGAGATGTGATAGAAGGAGCACTCAAAGAGATTCCCAGCATGGGAAGGATTCAGTCTCCAACATTGGCTCTGAGGTGTAGGGGTTCCCACCAAGGACTGAGAGAGGCCTCTAGGAGCAAAAGGTGGCCTTCAGCTGACAACTAGCAAGGAAGCAGGGACCCCAGTGGTATAGCTTCAAGGAACTAGATTCTGCCAACAACCAGAATGAGATTGAAAATGAATTCTTCCCACAGCCTTGCAACAAGAGCCACAGAGCAACAACTTGATCAGGAGCAGAGAAACAAGTCAAGTCAATCCAAACTTCTGATGCATAGAATGTGAGATAGAACTTTGCATTTTTTAAACTACTAAATTAGTGGCAATTTGTGACAGCAGCTAGAGAAACAAACAAACCAGGGTTTCACCTAAATAATGTGCGTACTCACTGTACATCCTGATGGGTATTTGTTATAGGAATGTAATGGGTTTTGTCAAAATACCCTGCTGCACTTCATATTCACATACCAGTGTTCAGATTGATGAATTTGGTTGAGTCTTCTTGAGGGTGTCACTTCTTTTGTCCTCTCTCTGTCCCCAGAACAGAGTTTGGTTGCACTAGGAATGGGAATCTTAATTTTCTCTGTTTTTTTCCTACCTGTATTTTTTCAGTGAAGGGATGGTAGGGGCTGTGGAGCTGGGGCCTGTTTAATGTGGAGGTTGTGAGTAGAAATGGGGAATCACTTGTGGTTGTGGCAAATGAGCCCGGTGTTACCTGTGTATTGGGGACAATCACCTCAGAGGGTGCTTTTGCCAGAGGTCTCACTTTAGCCTCTCCAGAGTTGAGGGGTGTGTGTGTGTGTGGGCTTCTGTAACCAAGTATCAAAAACTGGCTTAGAAGAGCTCATTTATGGTCTCACAGTCCTGGATATTCAACGTCCAAATCAAGGTGTAAGTCATGTTGATTCCTTCTGAGGGCTCTGATTGATAATCTGTTCCATGCCTCTCTTCCAGCTCCTGGTGGCTCCCAGCAATCCTTGCTGTTCTTTGGCTTACAGGTCTGCCTACTGCAATCTTTGCCTCCATGGTCACATGGTCATCTTCCCTCCATGTTGTCTCTCTGTGTCTCTTCTCACAGGATTAGAACCTACCCTACTCTAGTATGGCCTCATGTTAAAACAACTGGTAACATTTTCAAAGCCCCTATTTCCAAAAAAGTTTACACTCACAGGTATCCGGGGTTAGTCCTTAAGTTTATACTATTTTTTCAGGGACACAGTTTAGTCTTAACAGTGAGAATAGTGAAAATGAATTTGGAAATCAGGTCCCAGACCCTGAGGTCCTTAGAGTTAAGGAGTTTGAACTTCATCCTACAGCCACATGGAATTGTTAAATGGTTTCAGAAGGGATCTTCTACCCAGGCCCATACAGGTGCTCACTAAGCTTGCTTTACATGAGTGAATATATAACTCAGATGTCTGTGGTCCTCTATTTCATGCTGTCTGATGTGGGCATTTCATTCATTTCTATATTACAGTATTTGCCATTTCTACTAAAGATTTGAAGTCATGAGCTAGGGTCAACTGCATAACTTTCAGACTTCATTTAAAATTTCCCATGCAGCATTTCATTTCTTCCAAGTCCCTTTTCTTGACTGCTGTGTGGGGAGCAGTTCTCTCTCCTCCTCTTCCTATATAGAGCTTGCCTCTGAGGTTCCTCTCAGTTCTGAATTTCAAGTAAAAATTTATCATATACTGGTATTTACAGAGACCAGTGTAAGGAACCCTGGTGCCACAGTGGGTAAGTGCTCAACTCCTAACTGAGAGGTCTGCTCCTGTAAAGATTACAATCTAGGAAACCCTATGGGGTAGTTCTACTCTGTCCCTAGTGTCACTATGAATTGGAATAGACTCAAAGGCACACAACAACAACAACAACAGAGACTGTTGTTCTGTTTGTAGCTTCACCCTCTCCCTCAGTAGATTTATAGAAAGACTGGCAGTGCAAGTTCCTGAGGGTATTCTGGTCATAACATTCCTCTCTATTGCATCAAGGAGCTCTGATGATGTAGTGGTTAAGTCATTTGGCTGCTAACCAAAAAGTTGGTGATTCAAATCCAGCAGCCATTCTGCAGAAGAAAGACAATGCAAACTGCTACTGTAATGATTTACAGCCTTGGAAACCCAGTGGGGGTTGCTATGAGTCAGAGTCAACTCAATGGGAGTGAATTTGACTGTTTTGATTCTACTGCATCAGGAATCCCTGGGTGGTGCAAATGGTGAATGATCTTGGCTGCTAACTAAAATGCACCTAGAGGTGCCTTGGATAAAAAGGACCTGGTGATCTACTTCCAAAAAATCAGCCATCAGAGTACCCGATGTGGCATCGTTTTACACTGATACACAGTGAGGTCACCATAAGTTAGAATTGACTCAATGGCAACAGGTTTACTGGTCTACAGCATCACATGTGATTCAGGATGTAAAGAACAACAGACTCTTTTCTAGCTATAGGACAAAAATACCTCACTGTGGTTCTTCTCATGATGTGATGTGGGTGGGGTACTGCTGTTCTCCCCAGGCTTTTTTTTTTTTTTTCCCCTGAATCATTTTCTTCCCATTGGGGCAAGCCCCAATCTCTTAGATGTCAGGGTCTGCTCTCTCTCCTCCATATCCATGCCATTGCAAGCCCTCCTAACCCCTGGGAAGAAGCTGCCATCGCCATTCTCACAGAAACTCATCAGAACACACCTTCTGTATTGAACTCTGGAACGAGAGCCCTTTGAATGTGGGAATGCCCAGTAGGAAGGAGATATCTAGAGATTTAGGAGAGAGTCCACTAGGACTGTTTAGTGAGATAAATTTGTCTTCTTTTGGAGAGCCTCTCTTGCTGCTCATGAGGGGCAGTCCCTGCAAGTACAGGAGGAGAGAGATAGAGGGTGGCAGAGGCTGTGGAAGGATGGATCGTGTGACCACCTGTGTTTGGAGATAGTGTGTTCCTGTTTCTGAATCCTTCCAACTCAAGGCCAGAGCTGCCTCAGCACCTTCCCTCCCAATTCCTGCCATGTCTATATCCATCTTTATATTGGATGTGTCTTTGACAGAATGTTCCAGGTCTGTTGGACATGAAATCTCTCTCTGCTGGACAAGGTTTAGCTTCTTGCATTCTGGTGTTCACCTGCCCTCTCCTGTTTCTGAATGGCTGACATCCTCTTCTGAGTAGTTTCCTTCTTTATATGTCAACACATTGAATCTGCTAAATAGAGATCTCTTCTGACTCCTTAAGGTTGGTTGCCTCCATTTCATTATGGGCTGAGTTTACAGTTTGGCTCTCAAAGGAAAATCTCATTTCCCTCCTTCACAGGTTTTCATAATGTGCTTCAAACTTCTTGGAAACCACAAGCCTCATCAGTGTCTCTGTGCTACTTCCTGCCCTGTTGTTTTCTAGAAGTTCTGGTCTCCAAATGGGTGCACACAGCTTCCATGAGATACAGGCACAGGCACAGGGACAGGGAATAGCACCTTGACCACTTCAAGATCCAGCCCAGCCAGCAGAAAGATAGCTACTCATATGTCTCACTAGTACAGTTTCTGAGAGTCTGAGCCAGAAGACACACAGTGGGAAAGAGATAAAAAGTTTTTCTTTTAAAATAAATAGGACTGGTTCATGGGCTAAAGCATAGAATACCAATTGATGTTTCTTTGGCTACATCCATCTGCCTTATTGTTTAATGAAAATTCTTACTGGATTCTGGCAATAAATTGCCTATCAAATTCTGGTTTCAGTGTAGTTGTTAGTTTATAATTTTTGTGGGCATTTATAGGTTGGGAAAGCCCCAGTCAAGTGTTTCTAACCAGATTTAATCATAAATAGGGTTACTGTAATATATTTTAAGGTTTGTAGCTACAAGGCCCTGAAACTTTATAAGCATCATGGACAAATGAAAGACATTGTTACCACCATGGCTTCTCTCTCACTTTATACATGAATTTGGGCAAGTCAAACTTTAGACATTTATCTTTGATAGCTTGAGATTCAACTAAAAGAGATGAAAGTAACTTCACAATGAGAGCTTTTGAAATGTCAGTATCGATGTTAGCATCTCTCTAAAGAGTCTGTTAACAGATTGTAAAATTGATTTTTAAAATTTTAGAAATAGGTCAAGTTTAATAGGGGCTTTGATCAGTCAAGACTCAGTATATACCATGCAAATGAAGACGGAAAAGATTGAAAGTAAATATTGTTGAGACTGTGTCTCAGGAAATGGGACGGTTTTCAAAGGGATTTGATTGTGCTCTTGGCCTTCCATTTAGGTTCTTTAACAGGTTGTGATATGTTGGAAAAACAATGAGCTCGGAGAAGGTCAAAGGAAGTATGAGATTCAATCAAGAGAGTTTAGATACATCAATTTTACTTCTCTTTGAATTTTATTTGCTTAACAGCAAAAATGTGGGTGATGATAATGATTACTTCCAAGCACTGAGTTAGGGGTCAACACATAACACACACACAATGTTGTCAGCAAATGTTCATTTTCTTCCTTTGCAGCACCTGCTTTCCTTTATTTTCTTTTGCTTTTAGTCAGATTCTTTAATATCATCACATCTCATCTTCCTCAAATAATGCATTTTGGATTAAACTGCAGCCTACTCATAATCCCAGAGATAAGAAGAATAGTTTCTATATTTTGAAAATAGTTTATCATGCACACCACTATCACATATTTTCTGGTTTAGTAAAGAGACAATTGGTTGTGTAGGCAGATCAGAATAAATGGGACTAGAGCATTTGTGAGTCTCTGGGTGATGCAAATGGTTAACATGATTGATTTGTATGGAAAGGCTGAATATTAGAGCCTACCAAGTGGTGCCTTGGAAGAGAAGCCAGGTGATTTACTTCTAAAAAATCAGTCACTGAAAACCCTATAAAGCACAGCTCTGCTTTAATACTCAAGGGGTTGTCATGAGTTAAAACTGACTCCACAGCAACTGGAAAAACAAACATTTGTGCTTCTCAATTATGAGATGATCCTTATGCTCTTCACCCATATTTGTAATATTAATCAATCGTTTTCTTTGACCTATTATTTGTCATCTCATTTAATTTGATTCTCAAGACCACTTTGGGAAATTGATTCATATCTTTTTTTTTTTTTTTTTTAAATTGTGATTTGGGTGAAGATTTACAGAGCAAATTCACTTTCCATATAGCAATTCACATATACTTTGTCTTATGATATTGACCACAGTTTACCA
>NW_006921729.1:5016422-5022440 GCF_000298275.1 Orycteropus afer afer
ACTATGGTCCCAAGCCCACAGGTTCAACTACTCTGTCCCTCTGGGTAGCTGGCTGTGACCAAACAGTGACCACAACCTTGCTCCTTATCAGCTCTACTGTGCACCTGGGAATTCTGATCATTCACATAAACTTATAGGACCATTATCTGCCAACCCTATATATGTTCTTTGATACACTCCCTATTTCATAGGTTCATATCTTTTTAAAGTTGAGGAAACTGAGACACATGCACATACGTATATATTCTGCGTCTTGCCTGAAATTGCACAATCTGATCATAGTAAAACCAGAGGCCAACAGTCTCCGGTACTGACTAGGTTCCCCTTCCCGCATTTAATGGAAATTCATTAAATGCTGCACCATTTGCAGCATTTGTACAACTCCTGGATGAAACTCATTAATATTAGTATTATAAACACCCATGAATTTATATCAAGGTCCTTCGAGGTAACAGGCTGTCTATGTGTAGTTCTTTAATTATTCATTATGTCTAACCAATAACTATTTCATTAGAAATGGATTAGTGAGCATATCAGAATAATTTCTACCTGTAGTCACCACCCTTGGGAATCATTTATTTTTGGTCTTTATGTGAAGAACTTCAAAACTACTACATGATGTAAATTAAATCAGGTTAGTTAAAGATGGTAGCTAGTGCCTTGTAATAGCCCTAGGTTGCAAATATATGCTTCATTATTTATAAGTCCTTTGAATATTACTATACATTAGCAACAAAATATAAATATATCATTAATCCACTCCAACTCTTATCTAAGCTTTGAAATCAATTTACCTTACATAAATTCATAAAGCAATATTACCCTCTAACTCAAAGATAAAGTGACTTTAAGCCTAGTGGCAGATAAATACAAATGCTTTTGTATTGACTCTAATATCTCCCAAGGGGGAGAACACTGAAAGAATAAGAGACAACTCATAGATTGTCTTCTCTCATCCACATTCAGACAAGTATGAAAAATATTCCCAAAAGCCTTATGATTAGGAATGTAATTTAGTACACTCCTACTTGGATTTCTACCTGGATTTGCTTCAAGGAATGATAAGAAGAAAACACATTAAATGCCTACCACCTATAATCTCTTCAGTAGAGTGCTGGTATATTTCCCTACCAATTAGTCCAAAAAGGCAAAATCTCCTTGCAGAGAAACATAATTATTATAAGTCAGATATATAGCAAAGTAACAAACTATTCCCACAGTGTTACTGTGGGAATCAGAGAGATATGTGACTTTTGTACAAAATACCAAATGCTAAGAAAAGTCAATATTTTTAAGTTATAAAGTATCAGTAATTCTTCACTTAATAAAAGTATGTAAAACCAAAAACCAAACACCAAACCTATTGTTGAACTCCTAGCGACCATACTATAGGGCAGAGTAGATCTGCCCCTGAAGGCTTCCAAAACCGTCAATCTCTGTGGAAGTAGAGTGTCACATCTTTCTTACATAGAGTGGTTAGTGGGTTTGAATTGCTGACCTTTCAGTTAGCAGCCAAGTGCTTAACCACTACACGGGGCTCCTTATACATGTGTGCACATAGTAAGAAAATCTGAGTAAAAATGTACGTGAAATTAAAGTTCACTTTGAATAAGATTTTGTGAAATGAATTTTTCCTTTCTTCTGGGATACTGTAATAATTTAAAATTGAATTTCAATTTAATACCTTTGGTTATGCATTAACACTTACAATTTTAATTTTTCTGAAGGTCTGCTTTGTCTGAAATTAATAGTTACATCAGCTTCCTTTTAGTTACTATTTGTGTGGTATATCTTTCTCCACCTGTCTGAGTTATCTAGAGCCGCTATAACAGAAATAGCACAAGTAGGTGGTTTTAACAAACAGAAATTTTAGAAAATTAAGTTTAGGAGGCTAGAAGTCCAAATTCAGGGTGCCAGCTCTAGGGGAAGGCTTTTTTTCTTTGTTGGCTCTGGAAGAAGATCCTTGTCTCTTCCACTTCTGCTTTCTGGTTCCTTGGAGATCTCCTTGTGTCTTGGCATCTATCTTACCTCATCTCTGCCTACTAGCTGGTGTTTAATCTCCTTTTAATCTCAAAAGAGAATACACCCATGAATATATATAGGTTTGACAGAGAACATTTCTACATATGTATATACGCTACAAATATATCCATGAATATAGTAGAGCATACAGGAGGCAAAGTTATGAGAACGTCTTGTTGTTATGTGTCATTGAATCAGTTCTACCTCATAGTGACCCTATGCACAACAGAATAAAACACTGCCCGGTGCTGTGCCATCCTCACAATTGTTCCTAGGCTAGAGCCTATTAGTGCAGCCATTGTGTCAATCCATCTGGTTGAGGGTATTCCTCTTTTTTATTTTCCTTTTTTTAAATTTTTTTAAATTGTGATTTGGGTGAAAGTTTACAGAGAAAATTTATCTTCCATATATCAGTTCATACATATTTTGTTTCATGACACTGACTGCAATTCCCCACAATGTAACAGCTCTCTTCCCACTTCCTCCCTGTAGTTAACTCTTCCTGTGTCTTTCTTTGCTATGCATTCCTGCTCCCTGAGCTATCTCTCTGTGTAAACACTGCCCTTCTGTCCCACTTGAATGATGGTTCTAAGGAATGTATCTATCTGATATAAATGTTCACCCTATATGGCTGTCTATTGTTTGATTGGAAGCCACAGAAGTGAGTTCAGTTTCAGACCTGAAGGGTAACTAGGGGCTATATAGTCTTGTTGATCTCACCAGGTTCTATCAAACCAGCAAAGCTGGTCTTTTTTTTTTAATGATTTTGAGTTTTGTTCCACACTGTTTTCCCACTATATCCAGGATCTCCTGCACCGATCCTCCTCTGTGTTGTTGACAGTGGTAGCTAGGCACCATCTAGGTTCTAGTTTCATGGTAATATAGGCTGAGGATCACATGGTGTACCAGTCCCTTGGACTAATTGTTTCTATGTGTCTTTGGTTTTCTTCATTCTTTTTTCCTCTGGACGAGGAGAGACTGGTTGTTGCATCTAGATGGCTGCTTGCAAGTTTTTAAGACCCTAGTCACTACTCACCAAAGTAGGATGTAGAACAATGTTTTTATGTAGTATGTTATGCCAATTGAGCTTGATGTCCCCTGTGACCAAGCATGATATCCTTCTCCAAGAACTAGTACCACCTGATAACATGACCAAAGTATGAGAGATGAAGTCTCACCATTTTCGCCTCCAAGGAGCATTCTGGCTATACTTTTTCCAAGACAGATTTGTTCTTCTGGCTGTTGTTGTTGTTATTTGCCATCGAGTCAGCTCCGACTCACAGTGACCCCTCCTTGGGTTTCCGAGACAGTATCACTACGGAAGTAGGATTGCCCAACCTTCCTTCCGAGGAGTGGCTGGTGGGTTTGAACCGCCAGCCTTCTAGTTAGCAGTCAAGTGCCTTAGGCACTATGCTACCAGAGCTCTGGCAGTCCATGGTATACTCAATATTCTCTGCCAACACCATGATTCAAATGCACCAATTCATCTTCAGTCTTTCTAATTCATTATCCAGCTTTCACATGCATATGATGAAGCTTTGGAAAATACCATGACTTGGGTCAGGTATACCTTAGTCTTCAAAGTGACATCTTTGCTATTTAACACTTTAAAGATGTCTTTTGCAGCAGATTTGCCTAATGCAATACATAGTTGATTTCCCAATTCCTGCTTTCATGGGTGTTGATTGTGGATCCAACTAAAACAAAATTCTTGACAATCTTTTCTCCATTTATCATGATGTTGCTTATGGGTCCAGTTGTGAAGAGTTTTGCTTTACGTTGAAGTATAACCCATACTGAAGGCTATAGTCTTTGATTTTCATCAGTAAGTACTTTGAATCATGTTTACTTTCAGCAAGCAAGGTTATGTTAAACATGTCAAATGCTGTTTATGGGTCAAGTAAGATGGAAACTGATTGATCATTGGAATTGGTGATGTTGCTAATGGTTGTTAGGGATTGAATTATGTACCCCCCAAAATATGTACACTTAATTGTGCTTATGAGGAACCTGTATATAGATCAGGAGGCTATTGTTCAAACAGAACAAGGGGATGCTGCATGGTTTAAAATTGGGAAGGGTGTGCATCTGGGTTGTATCCTTTCACCACGCTTATTCAATCTGTATGCTGAGCAAATGATCTGAGAAGCTGGACTATATGAAGAAGAATGTGGCATCAGGATTGGAGGAAGACTCATTAACAACCTGTGATATGCAGATGACAACATTGTTTGCTGAAAGTGAAGAGGACTTGAAGCACTTACTGATGGAGATCAAAGACTACAGCCTTCACTATGTATAAAGAAACATAAAGAAAACAAAAGTCCTTGCAATTGGACCAATAAGCAACATCATGATATGGAGAAAAGATTGAAATTGTCAACAATTTCATTTTATTTGGATCTACAATCACTGCCCATGGAAGGAGCTATCAGAAAAGCAAACTATGTATTACATTGGGTAAATCTGCTGCAAAAGACTTCTTTAAATTGTTAAAAAGCAAAGAAGTCACTTTAGAAGCTAAAGTGCACCTGACCCAGGTTGTGGTATTTTCAATAGCCTTATGTGCACGTGAAAGCTGTGCAATGAATAAGGAAGACCACAGTAGAATTGATGCATTTGAATTGTGTTAGCAAAGAATATTGAATATTCCATGGACGTCCAGAATGAACACATCTGCCTTGGTAGAATTATAACCAGAATGTGCTTCGGAAGCAAGAATGGTGAGAGTTTGTTCTGGTTACCTAGTGCAGCTCTGAAAGGGATATACCACAAATGAGATGACCTTAATAAGCAGGAATTTATTCTCTTACAGTTTGGAGGCTTTAAGTCCAAGTTCAAAGTGCCAGGGTCTCTGGGCTGGGTGAAAGCCCCTCAACCTTTGGGTCCAGCTCTGCCTCCTGCTCCCGGCCCACTGGAGCTAGAGGCATTTCTTCACTCAGGCAGCTGTGGCTGCTGAGGCTGACAAGCCCCAAGTTGACAAGTAAAATGGCACAGTCCCGATGTTACCACACCACACAGCAGGCCATTAATTCAAGTCCATTGTAAGTCTCCAGGTCAGCAGAGCATGGCAGGCTGCTGAACAACAACACGGCTACATGCAGGGTCCAAGTGTGCCATAAGCTAGAGACTATCCCCAAGGCTTCTCCTTATATACAGAAAGCAGACCACATCCCAAAGGCAGCTACTCAGCTGCTTATGGTAGATCTTACCATGGAGCTGATTGCCAGTCTCATCATGGGAAATAACTACCACCAGCTGCCCAGCCACTCAACCAGGCCCAGCCAAGTTGACACACAAACATAACTACCACAAAGTTCATCTCATATTTTTTGGTCATGTTATCAGGAGGGACCAGTCCCTGGAGCAAGACATCACACTTGGTAAAGCAGAGAGTCAGTGAAGAAGTGAAACAGCCTCAATGAGATAGATTGACACAGTAGCTACAGTAATGAGCCCAAACATGTGATTGTGAGGATGGCTTAGGCCCATACAGTGTTTCATTCTATACTAGATTGAGTTGCCATGATTCAGAATCAACTTAACAGCACCTAATAGCATACATATTTTGCTGTTGTTGTTGTATGCTGTTGGGTGAATCTAACTCATAGACCCTATTACACACGCACACACATACATATTTACTAAAATTCCAGTCATAATCTTAAGTTTTTATAATAACTGGTTTAAATTATTTTATAATTTTATGAAAGAATACCTATATTTTTGAAAATGTAAATTGATGTTTGTTTATTTGCATTAGCACCTATTAACATTTACCATATAAAACTTGATGATATTGGCATAATAGTAAACATGAATCTGTGAGGCAGAGTACAGAGTCTATACACAAATCTCAGAATATGTAAGAACTCATTTATGACAAAGCTGGTATTTCACTTTTGAAGTTCATTAATACACAATTGTAGCCTAAGTTGTTCCTTTTCTGCAATGATACATTAGGATTCCCAACTTGTTAACATATATTAAAACATT
>NW_006921729.1:5025351-5055237 GCF_000298275.1 Orycteropus afer afer
GTTGGTAATTTTTTGATGACCTGTTCAATTTCTTCTTTTGTGATGGGCCTGTTCAAATTTTTCACTTCAGTCTGTGTTAGTTTAGGTAAGTGGTGTGTGAAAATGAAGGTTTTTGAAGCTGAGTAGTTTTATCAAGGGCATGTGTATATATTTTCCTTTTACATTGAGAGGAGCTCATGGTTTCACTAATGCTATTTCTGAAGACCTATGCAGGGGGTCTCTGTAAAAAGCCCAGAACTTGGGAATGAGAAAAGAAAAGATTGTCTGTGCAACATATGTACATATGGATGTGTACACATTTCCCCACATAAATACTGAGCTTGTCTCCTATCTTACCTAAACTCTCCTCTCTCCTATATGTAAGTGCTACTGCTGTTCAGAGAGGGAAGGAAAGGAATGGTGGGAAAGCAAGGAGAGGAAAGGAGTGCTGCAGCATGGGCCGTGGAGCAGGTGACACTTGCTCTGAAATGAAGAGAAGAACAAGGATACTTGTTGCCTCCCCACCTCTCGATTCCGTGCACTAATTAAAACTGAAAGAGAGTCAATGATGGAGTGGAAGTTTCTGAGTGTCTGGTGATCACTTGCATTAAGGTTATAGAACTGAGGTTGTATTTCATGTATTAAACTCTAATAGTCACTAAACCTTTTTTGGGCAGAGCTATGTCAGATACTTACATTTCCTGTACTTTTAGCCTCTGTGGATAAACAGGTAGTTGAAATACAAGAGGCTCATAGCTTTCTTAAGGAGCCCTGATAGCTCAATGGTTGTGTGCTCAGCTGCTAACTGAAAAGTTGGCAATGTGAACCCACCATCTGCCCAATGAGAGAAGTTGTGGTGGGCTGCTTCTGAACAGATTTACAGCCATGGCAACTCTATGGGGGCAGTTCTACTCTGTCCTATAGGGTCACTATGATTCAGAATTGACTTGAAGGTCATGAGGAAAAGGGGGGCAAACTTTCTTCTGGTTGAGGGGTTGGCTTGTTTGGTCAAAGTTTGGTGGATATTATTACAGTATTTCATCTAATCTAAAATACCATGGTTGACAATGTGGTTGGTAAGGTGTAGGGTTGGCATAGGTGTGGGATGTCCTTGATGAGATGGGTTAACACAGTGAAACATGGCTGCAGCAATGCACTCAAACATAGCAATAATCATAAACAATGCAAAGGGCTGGGAAATCTTTTGTTGTGTTGTGTATAAAGTTACCATGAGTCAGAACCAACACAGCAACAACTAACAACACAACAACATCAATTATTAGTCATATTGTTATTTTAGAAAAAAAAGTTGCCAGTTTAACTAGGGCACAGTCTTAACAATAGTTCTGCTTGATGCATGGGCTTGTCATACCAACTCCTTGGTGTTTTGAAATTTGTTTCATCTGCTCTGAGAAATTTGGCAATATCTTCTGTCTTAGTTGCATTGGGTTGGAGGGTGATACGCTTATTTCAATAACAAGATGTACCACAATTTCTTCTACCTGTGCATTTCTAAAATACTTGGTTATTGCTTTGAAAGAAACATGAGATTATAGTAATTTATTCAATGATAAATATTTGCTTCATTAATATAAAATTTATATCTCACTCTTCTTTTTCCATGCCTTTCTGAAAACACAATGATTTTTTTTTTTTTTTTTTAGTGAAATCTTTCTGGAGATATTTTAAAAAACAAACCCATCATTTTAGCTCTGACAATGCACAGAGCTTAGTTGAAGTGACAGCCTTATGAATAGCCTTGGCTGGGTTTGTTCTGACAACTGCAGTGACTTGATTTGGCTAACTGACTGTAAAGTGTATCTTGATTTCAGAAATGTTAAACCATTGTCTTATGATTCTCTAGAGAAACAGAACCAGAAAAATGAAATATATATATATATATATATATAAAAGAGATAATACGAAAGATATTTATATATGAAAGATATATAAGGTAGATGTATATGAAAGATAGATATTTAAGAAGGATAGGTATATATTAGGTATATACTTACTTTAAGGGAAAGTTTTACTTTAAGGAATTGACTAACATGATTGTGAGGCGGGGCTGGCAAGTCCAAAATCTGTAGGTGGGGCAGCAGGCTGGAGACTATAGAAGGCTTGTGTTCCAGGATCCATAGGTCAGGCAATGAGAAGAGTACAGGACAAAAAGCAAGGGAGGGAGGGAGAGAGAAAGAGGGAAAGAGAAAGAAGGAAAAGAAGGAAGAGGAGGAGAGGAAGGGAAGGAGGAAGGGAGAAGGAGACAGGGAGGGAGAGAGATGACTGCCAAAATATCTATTTATAGTCTAGGGACAGACCACAAGCTAAAGAAACCCCAGTCAATCAGTTGATGGATTACATTACATTAGATTACATTATGGAAGGTGATTTCATTATATTGCATTAGGTTATACCATGGAATAGTAACTAGTCTAGTGCTTGGCCAAACCACCAAGAATCATACCCTTACCAAGTTGACACAAAATTAACCATCACAACCATAATATAAAAAAGGATTGTTCTGGAATTGATGAAATACAATAGATCTGCTTTACTGTGTAATAGTTTTACTTTACCTTCTCGAGTACTTTCTTTCTTCTTCTTCTTTTTTTTTTTTTTAATTGTGATTTGGGTGAAAATTTTCAGAGCAAATTAATTTTTCATACACATTTTGTTTCATGACATTGACTACAGTTCCCCACAATGTAACAGCTTTCTTCCCACTTCCTCCCCGTGTTACTTCTTCCCTGTGTCCTTCCCTCCCATGCACTCCCACACCCTGAGCTGTCTCCATGTGCAAGCACTGCCCTTCTATTCTCCTACAATTGATTTCTTCAAGGAGTGTATCTACCTGATGTAAATGTTCACCCCATATGCCTGTCTATTCTTTGGCTGGAAGCCACAGGAGTTGGTTCAATTCCAGACCTGAAAGACAGCTAGGGGCCATAGTCTCAGGGGTCTCACCAGGCCCTATCAGACTGGCAAACCTGCTTTTTTTTTTTTTTTTTTTTTTTTTTTTTGTGATTTGGAGTTTTGTTCCACATTGTTCCTTCCAAGTTGTTGACAGTGGCAGATGTAGACTGAGGATCACATGGTGTGCCAGTCACTTGGACAAATTGTTTCCATGCATTTTGCTTTTCTTCATACTTCTTTGCTCTGAATGAGGAGAGACCTATCATTGCATGTAGATGGCCACTTGCAAGCTTTTAAGACCCCAGTTCTTAAGACCCCAGTGCTCACCAAAGTAGGATGTAGAACAATGTTTTTGTGTAGTGTGCTATGCCAGTTGAGCTTGATGTCCCCTGAGACCATGGTCCTGAGCTCTCAGGTCCAATTGCATGTTCCTTCCAGGTAGCTGGCTGTGACCAAGAAGCCACCACAACATTGCCCCTTGTCAGCTCTGCGATACCCCTGGATATTCTTACAGCACATACAAATAAAGCATGTAGAAACATTCTCTGCTAACCCTATACATGATGATGGGCACACTCTTCCCTGCCTAGACATACCTGTCCACCCATTTATTCACCCATAGATAAATGCTTGCCATCACTGACAACACAGTATTCTACATGCAAAAATGTTCATCTTTGTTGTCTGTACTTCCTGTGTACCTCTCTATGTAATCTTCTTCCTAAGCGTCACTGTGTTGATCACTCATATTTGGTACATTGCCCTTCCCTTCAGCCAAATCAATACTTGTCTCTACCTGTATAGTAGTATTTCCTCCCCTCCCCTCTCATACCTGGTAACCAACAAAGAAAACTTCCTTCTATACATAAACCTTTCCTTGACATTTTACAATAGTGAACTAATACAATATTTGTCCTTCTGTGATTGACTTATTTCACTCAGCATAATGTCCTCCAAGTTCATCCATGTTATGCAGTGTTTTGAAGATTCTACATTATTCTTTAGTGTTTCATAGTATTCCATTGTCTGTATGTACCACAGTTTGAACATTCATTCTTGTGTTGACAGACACTTAGGTTGTTTCATATCTTTGCTATTGTGAACATTTATTCCTAGTTTTGATGTTGTTACTTTTTGTTTGCCCTACATAAATCCATCAAGCATAGGTGTTTTCCCAATGAACCAAAAAGGCATCTAAGGTAGCAACCTACTGCATCTGTGAGATCCTCCATTTGGAATTCTTTGATTTGATAAGTGATAAACAATGGCAGAGTCAGAATGGGATGAGTGTGTGCAGGGAGATACTTCCATGTGTAGTTTTCCATAGGTGTGTAGGTACTTTATAAAAGAATGTTTCTTTGTCAGGATTTATCACAAGGTTGTTTCAAATAAGCATATTTGCAGAATGAGTCATGTCTTAGAGTGCAGCTTCCACCAGCACTTGCATTGCCTGAAGGTAAATGTAGTAAATAGCACACCAGCCTTACACAAAGATGTTATCTCTGTCTAGTCAAATGGTATGACTTTGGTTACTCCCTCATTATGTCTAGTCTTCCAGCTTCCCTTCTATACAATGTGGGGAATGTGATTTCTTGGTCAGTTGGTAGTATGTCTACATATAAAGAATGTTGTGCTGGGAAAACAAAGGCACTGTGAACACTATTCAAATATGTCCTGTCTGAGAGTCCTGCCCATTAAAGGATTTCTTCCTCCAGTGCCCAACGCATTTTTTGCCTTGAGGACTGTTTTGTACCAACAGTACATTTTGTTGTTGGCAGGAAAGAATAAACCAAGCAGGCTCTCTTTGGCTTAATATACCCAACAGACAGATGCCTATGTTCAGAGAAGACCAAATTCATATTCAGCTTTAAGATGTTCACCAGTTGGGAGTACTCGATTGGAAATCCAGAGACAGCGACCACAAATATGCCTCTAATGCCACCAGCCATGAATTTCTGGGTCAGGCTGGTGATGCAGACTTTTAGCTGGATGACTGGAAATATATTTCCTGACCAATCCGTGGTTGAGTGCATGAGAGGATACAAATGACTGCATTCAAGAGTCCAATGTCAGAAAATTACATAGTTCCTAGAGTCAGGTTCTTTGCTTCTTGGAGAAGAGGAAGTAGAAGCTTTGGTTTAGAGTAAGCTGGGTGTCAGCAGGGACCTCACTCACTCTTCTCATCAGTTTCTCTGTATCTATCTCATCTTGCTCATAAAGGAGGTCTGAGGACCATTAGAGAAATAAGGATAACACAAAAGAATAAATATAAATAGATGAGAGGAGCAGAGAAAAGAAAAATGACAGAAGGAAAACAATGTGAAGGGCGATGGGGCAACACCAGAGACAGTGCATGTTGTCTGATGACTTTCTCAACATTGCCTATATTCACCGGGCTTAATGTTTCTGTTTTGTGAGGAGAATATCAATACTAACTTTCCCTTTCCAGGGACTGGCAGAGATTAGTTTTGTGTTATAGTTGGAGTTGGTTCTCTCCTTCCCGTCATTCTCAGACCTTATTTACCCAGGGAAGTAGGTAGATTGCTGTCATACCTGAAGGATGTTGCCCTATGTAAACCTCCTGAATAAAAGTTAGAGCGTCAGAAGGCTGGTTCAGTTCAGAACTCCAGAGTCCTACTGGGGGTCCTGGTGAGGAGAGCAACTGGAAGAATTGTTATCCCAGCTGGTTTGTGGAACCACATTCTAATCTCCTTCACAAAGATGTCCGTGGAGGGCTTGGAGAGGCACTTTCATCAATCTTCAAGTCCATCAAAGATGGACAATGAAAGTCAATGTCAATTAAACACTCAGTGTGGCTTTCTAGCCGTGTGATATTGAACAAATTTGTTAATCTTCTCAGATGTATTGCAGATGGAGATAACATGACCTAAGAAGGTAGCTATCTTTAGAATTAAAAATGCAATTTATATAAAGGCTCAGTTAGTTGGAACAGAACCTGAACCTAGAAGCTCTTAGATGATTGGAAAGTTAGCATTCAGGTACTAGAAGAGGTAGACTAAGATTTGCTAGAGAAGTTGTGTTGCTTAATGGTTAATGTTGGAATCTTGGAGACAGAGCTCTTCCACTTACTTGGGGAATGTTACTAAACTTCCTTTAGTCTCAGTTTCCTGCTCTGAAAAATGGGACCATTTTCAATAGATCAATCCGTTATGAGTTTTATGGGGCTTAAATGTTGTGATGTATGACAGCTGTTTAGAACTCCAACTGTCATGGCAAATGCACAATGAACTTAAATTATCACTACTGTTTTTAAGTGCTGTTAATAAAAGAGTGGCATTGCCTTTCAGGAAATCACTTATTTTCCATGGTGCAATTGGACATTGCATTTCCACCTCGGTACTGAGAGAATGACTACTGTTCTCAGGAATGTTGTTTTTGTTGTTAGGTGCCATCAAGTCGACTCCAACTCATAGCGACCTTATGTACAGCAGAACGAAACACTGCTTGGTCAGCGCCATCCTCACAATCCTTGCTATACTTGAGCTCATTGTTACAAGCACGGTGAAGTCCATCTTGTTGAGGGTCTTCCCCTTTTTCGCTGACCCTCTACTTTGCCAAGCATGATATCCTTCTCTAGGGAATGATCACTTCTGACCACATGGCCAAAGTATGAGAGACAGAGTCTGGGTATTTTCACTTCCAAGGAGTATTCTGGGTGCACTTCATCCAGGACAGATTTGTTTGTTCTTCTGGCAGTCCTTGGTATTTTCAGTTTTTTTTTCACCAGCACCATTGTTCAAAGACATCAACTCTTCTTCTGTCTTCCTTATTCATTGTCCAGCTTTCACGCGCAAATGAAGTGATTGAAAATACTGTGGCTTGGTTTAGGCATACCTTAGTTTTCAAATACCCTTCTCAAACATGTCTGTGGAGAGCATGGAAAGACACTTTCATCATCTTCAAGTCCATCAGAGATGGACAGTGAAAGTCAATGTGAATTAAACACTCTACGGCTTTCTAGCCATGTGATTTTGAACAAATTTGTTAATCTTCTCAAATGTATTGCAGATGGAGCTAACATGACCTAAGAAGGTAGCTATCTTTAGAATTGAAAATCTAATTTATATAAAGGCTCAGTTAGTTGGATCATTTAGTCTTCAAAGTGACATCTTTGCTCTTTAACACTTTAAAGAGGTGTTTTGCAGCAGATTTTTCCAGTGAAATATGATGTCTGATTTCTTGACTGCTGCTTCCATTGGTGTTGATTGTGGATCCAAGTAAAATGAAATCTTTGACAACTCTGATCTTTTCTCCATATATTGTGATGTGGCTTATTGGTCTAGTTGTGAGGATTTTGTTTCCTTTCTTTTGAGATACAACCCATATTGAAGACTTTGATCTTCATCAGTAAGTGCTTCAAGTCTTCATTTTTAGCAAGCAAGTTTGTGTCATCTGCATATTGCAGGTTGTTAATGAGTTTTCCTCAATTCTGATGCTGTGCTCTTTTTTACATAGTCCAGCTTTTCAGATACTTGCTCAGCATACAGATTGAAAAACTATGGTGAAAGATACAACCATGACAGACATCCTCCCTGATTTTAAGCCATGCAAAATCCCCTTGTTCCCTTCAAATGACAGCCTCTTGGTCTATGTACAGGTTCCTCATGAACACAATTAAGAGTTCTGGAATTCCCATTCTTCTCAGTATTATCCGTAATTTGTTATGATCCATACAGTCAAATGTCTTTTCATAGTCAATAATACACAGGTAAACATATTTCTGGTATTCTTTGCTTTCAGCCAAGACCCATCTGACATCAGCAATGATATCACTTGTTCCACATTTTCTGAATCCAGCTTGAGTTTCTGGAAGTTCCCTGTCATTATGCTGCTGCAACCATTTTTGAACTATCTTCAGCAAGATTTTACTTGTATGTGATATTAATGATAATGTTGGATAATTTCTACATTCTGTTGGATCACCTTTCTTTGGAGTGGGCACAAATAGGGATCACTTCCAGGCAGTTGGCCAGGTAGCTGTCTTCCGAATTTCTTGCCATAGGTGAGTAAGCATCTCCAGCATTGCATTTGTTAAAACATCTCAGTGGGTATTCTATCAATTCCTGGAGCCTTGTGTTTTTTTTGCCAGTTCCTTCAGTGCAGCTTGGACTATTATCAATACTATTGGTTTTTGATCTTACGGTACTTCCTGGAATGGTTGATTGTGGACCAATTCTTTTTGGTACAGTGACTCTGTGTACTTCTTCCATCTTCTTTTGATGCATCCTGCATCATTCAATATTTTGCCCATTGAATTCTTCAGTATTGCAACTGAGGCTTGAATATTTTCTTCAGTTTTTTCAGCTTTAGAAATGCTGAGCATATTCTTCCCTTTTGGTTTTCTAACTCCAGGTCTTTGCACATTTCATCATAATACTTTGCTTTGTCTTCTTGAGGTGCCCTGTGAAATCTGTTCAGCTCTTTTATGTCATCATTTCTTCAATTCACTTTAGCTACTCTCCGTTCAAGAGCAAATTGTTGAGTCTCTTCTGACTTCCATTTTGGTCTTTTCTTCCTTTTCTGTCTTTCTAATGACCGTTTTCTTTCTTCATGTATGATATTCTTAATGTCATCCCACAACTCATCTGATTTTCTGTCATTGGTGTTCAATACATCAACTCTGTTCTTCAGATGATCTCTAGATTCAGGTGGGATGTAATCAAGGTCATATTTGGGCTCTTGTAGACTTGTTTAATTGTCTTCAGCTTCAACTTGAACTTGCATATGAACAATTGATGGTCTGTTCCACAGTCAGCTCTTGTTTGACTGATGATATATTGAGATTCTCCATTGCCTCTTTCCATAGATGTAGTCAATCTGATTCCTGTGTATTCCATCTGGTGAGGCCCGTGTGTATAGCTGCCATTTATGTTGTTGAAAAAAGATATTTGCAATGAATAAGTTGTTAGTCTTGCAAAATTCTATCATACAATCTCTGGCGCATCATTTCTATCACCAAGGCCATCTGTTCCAACTACCAATGATTCCTCTTTGTTTTCATCTTTCACATTCCAATCACCAGTAATCATCAATACATCTTGAGTGCACGTTTGGTCAATTTCAGGCTGCAGAAGTTGGTAAAAATCTTCAATTTCTTCATATTTGCTTTAGTAGTTGGTGCATAAATTTGAATAAGTAGTATTAACTGGTCTTCATTGTAGGAATATGGATATTATCCTATCACTGACAGCGTTGTACTGCAGGATAGATCTGGAAATATTCTTTGTGATGATGAATGCAGCATTCCTCTTCAATTTGTTATTCCCAATGTAGTAGGTCATATGATTGTTTGATTAAAAATGGCCAAAACCAGTCCATTTTTGCTCACTAATGCCTAGGATATCAATCTTTATGCATCCCATTTCATTCTTGACAACTTCCAATTTTCCTACATTCATACTTTGTAATTCCATGGTCTGATTATTAATGGATGTTGGCAGCTGTTTCTTCATATTTTGAGTCATACCCCATCAGTAAATGGAAATCCTCAAAACTTGACTCCATCTATGTCACTAAGGTCAACTGTACTCTGAGGAGTGACCTCTTTCCCAGTCATATTTAGAGTGCCTTCCAATCCAAGAGGCTTATCTTTGAGCACTACATCAGACAATGTTTTGGGGATATTCACTAAGTTTCCCAGTAATATATCATACAGTACTGCACTGCTATTCGTAAGGTTTTCACTGGCCAGTTTTTTTGAGAAGTGGGTGGGCCCATCCTTCTTCCCAGTCTATTCTAATCTGGAAGGTCCACTGAAACCTGCCCACCATTAGTGACCCTGCTGATATTTGAAATACCAGTGACATAGCCTCCAGCTCACAGTAACATGCAATCCACCACAGGATGACAAAGTGACAGATGAGAGGTGGGTTCTCAGGAATACAGTCATGGAAAATCATGTTCTCAAGACCTTGCCACAATGTTTGTTGGAAACTGACCTAATATTACTCATGTTTCACTTTTGCTCATTAAGAAGACAATCATGAATGAGGAAACAGTAATTAAGAAGAAAATGTCTAATGAGTTTTCTCCATATCTTCACCAACTCTCTCATTGTCTGTATCATATGTAATTACCTCAATTTGTGGTGACAGGATCCCAGAGTTTCCACAAAGTAGAATGATAGTTGATGTGGAGGTGATGAAGGACAAAAGTAAATTTTGAACATCCCTTTCTGAAGGTGAATGTCAGATGCAAACATAGAAATTGTACCAATTCTGCAGTCGAAGTTAATTAGAGAAAATCTGGGTTATCCTATATCTTTAAAAAAAAAAATGTGTGAGACTTAGGGAAATGTCTCAAGAAATAGATCAATATCAACATAAACAACACATTTTAATAATAAATAATTGCATTTTCCAAACAAATGAACCTAAAACTTTACTAAGAATATTGACTTTTACATTTATGAACACTATTGGTGCTGGGATGCAGGTTATGATTTTGTAGGAATTCCACTGAAAGCATTTTAGTCTCTTTGTCCAATGTTTAGATTATATTTAGATATATTTTAATGGATTTATTTGGATGCTTAATTCCAGCATCTACACTTTCAATTAATAGTTAACACAGCAGTTCCTGCAGGCTAATAGACTCACCTTCCAAAATGTGCTTGGCTCATTGTGATTAATAATGTAAACTTCTGAAATGAGCAATGGAAGCCTTTGGAGCAGGGAAAAGTGTACTTTGCACCTGAGTGCCATGGATGGCTGCCAGAACAAGGCTGGAGCTGTGACACCTGTCAAGAACCAAAGTCAGGCACCTAAGAGAGACTTGTGAGGGTAAACACAGACAAGAAGGAGAAAGGGAAGAAATGCATAAATCAGGAGGGATTTTTAAATTTCAGGAAGCCCATGAATATGCCAAGTGACAAAATAAATTCTATCCTGGTCTTTTGGATATGCTTTGAGGAAGCCTCTTCTGACCCTCATTCTGTTAGCCTGATGACCTCCCCTAAGCCACCTTGGCTGTCATATGCCTGGGAAATTAGTTATCCTTTGAGGAAGGTCTATGTTATATATCCCATCATTCATCTGTCTGGTTGTCATACTGTGGTAGCTTGCATGTTGCTATGATGCTGGAAACTATGTCACTGGTATTTTAAATACCAACAGTGTCACCCATGGCAGATAGGTTTCAGTGGAGCTTCTACAACTAAGATTAGGAAGAAAAGCCTGGTGATCTACTTCCAAAAATTAGCCAATAAAAGCTATATGGACCACAACAGAATACTATCCACAATACAATGCTAAAAAATAAGCCATCTATGTTGGAAGGCACTCAAAATACACAGTGGTTGCAAGAACATCTCAGACATACTGTGTTAGTCTGGGTTCTCTAGAGAAGCAAAACCAGTAAAGATTATATATAGATATATATATATAGAGAAATTTATCTTAGGAAAATGGCTCACACACTTACAGAAGCTGGCAAGTCCCAAGTTCCTGGATCAAACTGGAGGCTTTTCCTGACTCACACAGCTGTAGGGCTGATGAACTCAAGGTTGGCAGGCAGTATACCACTGTTGACTCTGGCAGTTGATGAGTCCAAAATGACCAGGCAGCATGGTGGATTATTCACTCACAACAGTTGTAGGTAGCACAACAGGATCCAGATCCACAGAAGGTTCTCTCATTTTCCCAGGTTGTCCATATATATATTTTCCTCTAGGGAAATGCCCTTTCAATGGATTGGCTGCTCAAAGAATATACATCCTATCTCATCATTGGAATAATCACATCATAACTGCTTAAACCACTCTGTATCATGGACCAGCCAAGTTGACACACAACCCTAAACGTCACAGTCTATCTCTTGTCAATTTGACAGTTGTACACATCTCCTTAACCACATAAAATCTCTAAATGAGGAAAATTATAAAGTCGTATTTGGGCCTAACATGATACACTAACATGTATATAACCAAAAACACATTAACCCAGTTTACATTTCATAGTTCATAACAGAAGGAAACAAAAATATTTGATGCACACATGCAATAAGGAAATATAACACTCACAGTCCTTGTTTCTGCAACTGGTCATGTGGTCATAGCTGATATTCAGAGCTACCCTCTTCCACCACTCATTCCGTATTTCCCTTGCCCTCAGCAAGCACCTCGTCTGGTCGTGGTTCTTTGCCTGGTGGGGTAACCCAAACCTTTATTCCTGAAGGCTCTGGGCCATTAGTAGTCATATCAAAATTGGATTGCTGGAGTTTTCCATTGACTTTAATCACAGGGCATGGTAGTACTAACAGATGTCCTAAAAAATCACCTGTATTCCAGACATATTTTTCTTTATCTCCATGATTTAATTACAGTCCAGTTTTCCCTTGGTAATCAGCATCTATCACACCAGACAGTACAGTAACTATTTTCTTTGTCTGTTGATCTAGAGACATGAGGAAGCCAAAATGACTGGGTGGCATTCTTTTTTTTTTCAATTGTGATTTGGGTGAAAGTTTACAGAGCAAATTCACTCTCCATATAGCATTTCACAACATACACTTTGTCTCATGACATTAAATACAATTTACCACAATACAATAGCTCCCTTCCTACTTCCTCCCCATAGTTACCTCTTCCCTGTGTCCTTCCCTCCATGCACTCTTGCCCCCTTAGCTGTCTCCCTGTGCATACACAGCCCTTCTATTCTCCTCTCCTATGATCGTTCTCTCCAAGGAGTGTATCTATCTAGTGTAAATGTTCACCTCATATGCCTATCTTTTGTTTGAGTGGAAGCCACAGGAGTGGGTTCAATTCCAGACCGGAAGGGCAGCTAGGGGCCATAGTCTCAGGGGTTCCACCAGGCTCTATCAAACCAGCAAACCTGGTCGTTTTTTTTTTTTTTTTTCTCCAAATGATTTTGAGTTTTGTTCCACATTGTTCTCTCACTCTATCCAGGATCTCCTACATAGATCCCCCTCTGAGTGGTTGACAGTGGTAACCAAGCACCATGTAGTTCTTCTGGTCTCATAGTCATATAGGCTGTGGATCTCATGGTGTACCAATTGCTAGGATTAATTGTTTCTATGAATCTTTGATTTTCTTCATTCTTCTTTGCTCTGGACAAGGAGAGACCCATCATTGCATCTAGATGGCTGCTTGCAAACTTTTAAGATCCCAGTTGCTACTCGCCAAAGTCGGAGGTGGAACAATGTTTTGTGTAGTATGTTATGCCAGTTGAGCTTGATGTCCCCTGCAACTATGGTCCCAAGCCCACAGGTCCAACTACTCACTCCCTCTGGGTAGCTGGCTGTGCCCAAAAAGTGACTACAACCTTGTCCCTTGTCAGCTTTACTATAAACCTGGGAATTTTTACAGAACATAGCAATACACTAGTAGAAACATTGTCTGCCAACCCTATACATGGTCTCAGGCACATCTCACCCTGCATAGACATACCTAATAGTTCAGCCTGTCCACCCATCTATCCATGTTTGCCTTCACTGACAAAGCAGTACTGTATGTGCAAAAGGGTTCATCTTTTGAACCCATCTTTTGGGTTCATCTTTTGTCTGTACCTCCCATGTACCTCTCTATGTCTTCCTCTTCCTCAATGCCACAGTGTTGATCACTCACATTTGGTACATTGCCCTTCTCTTCACCAAATCAATACTTGTCTCTACCTGTCTAACAGTGTTCCTGGGTGGCATTCTTAACTTCCAGTTCAGTGCAATCAGTATTGTTTCTCCAGGTGGGAGTGTTCCTCCCTTTGGGACTAAGACCTCTAGACCTGCAGAGCATAGGGTCGCAGGGACAGGAAGCAAACATGTTTTGAATGGGTCACTAGGGATAATCATGAGTGATACGACTCCTATTTCTTACCCCTTGGTTCCTGGACCAGTGAATCCTGGCTGTTAGAGAAACAGTACCACATATTGTATGCTGGTTTAGAGAATATACATCCAGTCTCATTGTGGGAATGAACACATCACAACTGCTTAAACCACTCAGAAGCATGGTCCAGCCAAGCTGACACTCAACCCCAACTATCACACATACAAACCATAGTGAACATGGTACAGGACAGGACAACATTTTGTTCTGTTGTCCATGGGATTGCTTTAATTTGGAGCTGCCTTGGTGGTGACTAAGAACAACAGTGTGTCACATAGCAGCTGTTCTCCATGGACTTCCTCTGCCCTGTGCCTGTCTTATCCTGTGTCTTCTTTTTTCCCCTGAGCACAGAGACTCCTTCTTACTCATCTTTGTCTCTTGCACAACAGCACATGATACAATACCTGGCCCAAGGGATGCCCACAATGAATGGCTCTAAAATGGAATACTCCTTTGTTTCAATAACAAATTGCAATGACTCTCCCACAGATCAGTCTGTTCAACCTGACCAAAGCCGTCTTTGTCAACGTGCAGTGGTAACCTATCTCAAACCAAAAAACCAAACCCTGAAGACGTATCCAGGCAGTACATGGGACACTGTGAAGATGTAAGTCCTTCCCAAAATCATATTACAACCAGATATAAAATGTATCTTTGAAGAATCAAAGATCCTGGGAAGAAAGAACAGTTGGATGTGGGAAACTATTTTCACAGCATTTTAACATATGGAAAAAAATATGCTTCTACTTTTGCTATGAGCCAGAGGCTTGCTACTGGCTTGGTGCGATGCAGAGGTTTTTCCTTAGCTCCCTCTCCTTGCTGTGACCCAAAATTTAATATCACAATTGCAAATCATAGTGCTGCTACCAGCATTTGTCCTCGGGACAGTGCTACTTTGTTCCCAGCTCTGGTTTTGGCTCTTGGTTTGTTATATTTTTTTCAGGAGGGTTCCTTGGAGATTTCCCCTACATCCTGAAAACACAACAATCCAAAAGCATGTCTCCTTCAAGATCTAGATGTTTCGAAGTCAATGGGGGTGATCTATAAAATGTCTATGATGTCATCATGGTACAAATAGATCCATTTAAGGAGTTCAAATTTATTTTGAGCAATAGTACCATTTTGGGAAATTTTAGTAAAATTGATGCAGATGGACCAGATGGCTAGGCTGTGGTAATGCGTAGACTAGACCTCTAGGTCCCAATGCCCAGTTCATCGCCCTTTTTAGATTCTGAGATGTTGTGTTGCCTTTTTTGAGTGATTTGTGACTTGGTGACACATATTTTGTGCTTTGGGCTGCCTTTGGACCAGGTGTGAATTCAGGGATGGGCTCATGCTGCCATTCCACTACTGTCCCCTCACCTTTCATTCCAATCAGCTCTTCTGATTATATTTTTCAAAGAATCATTCCTTCTGTGCTTCTACGGGAGTCAGAATAACTGGGTTGTACTTGCTGAAATCTAAATATTTTCAATGCTGGACAGTGAGGAACAGGAATAACCATGAAAGAGTGGAAAAGTACAAATCACAGTTTCCAAATGGACCCTTCCTGGTATTGTGTTCCTGTTGCATTCCTGCTGTCACCTACACCCCCAAGTTTTCTCCTCTCTTGACATTGGCTGCTCAGGTATATGGAAAAAAATCATTTTTTCCAAGATGTGTTCCTCTTTTCTGGGCCAGTCAAGGATCAGATGAATCTGAGTTTGAATTTAGGACACCTGGAATCTGGTCCAATTCAGCTTGTAAACATCCCTTTTAACATTTGAGAGAATTTACTGCTCTACCTGGAAGAAAGACCTGGTAATCTATTCCCCAAGATTAGCCAATGGTAACTTAGGAATAATAACAGAACATTGTCCAATTCACTTGCTGTGGACATGTCATCAGGAGATATCAACAACTGGAAGAAGACATCATGTTGGGTGAAGTTAAGGGTCAGCGAGGGCAAGTGAGGCCCTCAGTGAGATGGATTAGCACAGTAGCTGCCATGATGGACTCAAATATACTGGAGATTGTGAGGATGATGGTAACATTTCATTCTGTTGTACATAGGTCACCAGGAGTCACAGTTGACTCGATGGCAGCTATCTATCTACCTAAATCTTAAAGTACCACAAAGATTACCTTGTTCTATAGTATTAAAGAGAAATGTTGTGAAGATTAATTGACTATAAATAGATTCATTTAAAGAGTTCAAATAATATTGTGAGCATTATTCCCATTTTGGGAAAGCAGCAGCTGGAACACCAAACTCTTAGTAAACACCTAAGATACACAAAGCATGGTGTTAACACAATGAGAACAGCTGTTCTAGGAGGGGCTAGGAGGGGACTTTGGATCCATGAATAAAATCTAAATTATCATGCAAGAAAGTACATGAAAAAATAATGTGTCTAAAATTGCCTTTCTGAGAGTGTGACCCACAGAAGAGGTCCCTCAAAATATTCCAGGGAAAGGGGTTTGTGTTGATGTTAGTTTGGAAAATTTTATCCCTTGTATCCACTCCCTTGGAACGAACACTGGATATTTGCCATGAGTCAGGTCAACTCTGGCAACTGGTGGTGGTAGTATTGATTCTTTAAATATTTTGATAAATCTTGCAGCAAGGTAACCCATGTAGCCATGGTTTTCCACATTCACTTGACAATAAAACTTATTTTCAGGTAACATTTCTTCTTTTTTTAAAAATTTTATTGTGATTTAGGTGAAAGTTTACAGAGCCAATTCATTTTCCATACAGCAGTTCACATACACTTTGTCTTTTGACATTGACTGCAATATCTACCACAATGCAACAGCTCTCCTCCCACTTCCTCCCATAGCCACATCTTCCCTGTGTCCTTCCCTCCCTTGCATCCCTGCCCCCCAAATTGTCTCCCTGTGCACACATAGCCCTTTTATTCTCCCATGATTAATCTCTCCAAGGATTGTATCTACTTAATGTAAATGTTCAACTCATATGCCTGTCTTTTGTTTGGCTGGAAGCCACAGGAGTGGGTTCAATTCCATCTTCTTAACATGAAGAGGAATGCATTCTGGGGAAGCTAATCTGGTGCTTTACATTTTGGAAGGATTTTCACTGGTGTGAAATTTCTGTGAAAGGTGGCAGCATGTAGGAAGAGGTCAGTGGCGATGTAAACTAAGAGTGGAGTGTCCACAAAATGGAAAAGAAAAGGAGTTGCAGCAGCACTAAGTAGAGGCGATGTACAGGGAGATAGCGCAGGGGGCAGGAGTGGATGGTAGGGAAGGACACAGGGAAGAGGTAACTATGCGGAGTCAGTGGGAGGGGAGCTGTTGCATTGTGGGAGATTACAGTCAATGTCATGAGATGAAGTGTATGTGAACTACTGTATGGAAAATGAATTTGCTCTGTAATTGTTTACCCAAATCACAATAAAATGAAAAAACAAAAACAAAACCGAAACAAACCTATGAAGCACAGTCCTACTCTGACTTGCATGGGGTCACCATGAGTCAGTGCCAGTGATAACGCTTGCAAGATTATTTGAACTCCTTAAATTTAACTTAAAATTTGACTAAGCATAAGAACAGTAAGAGCTGAATAGACAGCAACTATTTTTAACAAGCATACCATGATGCTAATGTTACTGATCCAGGGACCAACCTTAGAGTAGTCTTTCAAGAATATTTTATTAGTGACTCCCTTTCCACTAGTAGTTTCTGCACTGTTGACACATATGATGGGGATATTTAAAATGGAACTTGAGGGATGGATGACTGCAGTCAGCTTCCTTACTCATTAGGGTCTCAGTTTCCCCATGTAAGCAGTAAATGGCTTGGTGCTTGCACCAGGTCAAGGCTTGCAAACTCAAATCCTGGAAGTGTCCAGGCAGTCAATGAAGATGAGTGAAGCAGGTTAGAGAGTCCAAGCTGAGACTCAACTCATGTCAACAGGTGCCATGGTAGAGCCAGTATTGCCAAGTAGGTATCATTGTTACCTTTCTATAGAAGAAGAAACTGGTTCAGTGAGAGTAAATAATGGGTTCAAGGTAACTCAGTTCCTGAATAAAAGAGCCCAGATGCAAATCTAAGTGGATCTAACTCTGAAATCTGTTATTTTCCCTGTACCATGTTGTCTCTGACCATGTGCCACCCCGAGGTCATGACAAGAGCCTTTATAAATGGTTTGAGGCCTGGGGAGAGATGGGGAAGTATGCAGAACTCTCATGGGGACCTGCAGATTTTATATCTGTGATTGTTTTACATTGCTATTATGGGGCAGAGCCACAGGCACAGGGTCAATTCAGATAAGGATGGCCAGGGTTTGCTAAATGTTCCCAGTTCTGCTCTACCAGATTTAATCTTCCTGCTTCTCTATTACCAGCTTTTCACCTTGGTTTCTTGCCTACGAACAAATGAAGCCTTAATTGCAAACAGAAATGCAGCCTCTTATGAAGCCTTAATTGCAAACAGAAATGCAGCCTCTTGCCCGAGTCACAGGCTGATAACAAGCCAGGATAAATTAGAGTTAGGCTTGCATGAGCGTGGGCTTCTCCTGCTAATGAAGCAAGCACAAGTTAGAAATCTGTAGCCAATTTAAGGAAATGGTCCCTGTCATGGTCTGTAGCACACTTGGTAAGGTTACTTGAGTTTATATTTGTGGCAGCCTAAAGCTTCCAAGTGTCTATTTCAGATTACTCATCAATTCTTTGTAAAATTTGATTAAGAGTAAAAATAGTCACACCATATATCTCCCATGTCACATCATGCAGAATATAAGGGAGCATTAGAAACTACAGCCCCACAAGTTTAATCCACTTAGAATTTGGGATACTAATAAGATATGGCAGACAGATGAAATTTGTTCATAAATCCCCAGACTCATTTTAGACCATGGTTGGCTCAACACCATTAATCTTTTGATTTAACTGGGATGTAGGTTGATCTCAACTTCGTTTTCATTTCTTTAATATGAATTGCCCCCAGATTGGCCAGAGATGAGGGGATGAGTAAGAGAAGCCAAAGGCAAATTTATGGATGAGACAGTGTGATAGTTGGAGCTGTGTGTTGGCTGGACCACAATTCTGAGTGGTTTAAGCAGTTGTAATGTGGGTTATTCCCATGATGAGATCGGATGTATATGTTTTGAGCAGCCAATCCATTGAAAGGGAGTTCCCCTAGGGGTGTGGCCTGCTTCCAATATATTTATGGACATCCTGGGAAAAAGGGCTCTCTTCTGTGATTCGGGATCCTGTTGTGCTGCCTACAACTGTGCACGAGTGAACAATCCACCATTTGGCCTGGAGATCTTGAATTCTTCATTCATTGACGTCAACAGCTGCTGTAGTGCCTGTCAACCTTGAGCTCATCAGCCCTGGCAGCTGCGTGAGTCAGGAAAAGCCTCCAGCTTGATGTTTGATCCAAGAACTTGGGACTTGACTGCAGACATGGCAGTTCCACTGGGCGGTAAGTTCTCTGGGCAGCCTCTGGGGCCCCCTCAACCCCTTCTGGAGTCTGTGGCCAGGCTTCACTTCTTCAGGTGGCGCCAGGGGCTCTGAGATCCTCTAACAGTATGTTGGTAGATGAACCAAAGTCCTCTTTGGAGGCCTGCTTTGCTTCTCTGGTGAGTCAGGATTACGTGAACGGAACTGATCAGGAAGAAATTTGCACTGGTGTTGATCAGTGTATCCAGAAGTTTCTGGATATTGCAATACAGACAGAATGATTTTCCTACAAAAAAGATTATAGTTATCTGTCCAGAAACCAGAACAAGTTATCAAAAAGGATGTCTCAGAACTAAGGAACGAGCTGCAGCGGAAGGATGCCCTGGTCCAGAAAGACCTGACCAAGCTGCGGCACTGGCAGCAGGTGCTGGATGACATCAACGTGCAGCACAAAAAGCTGGCTGACCTACCCCAGGGCTCCTTGGCCTACCTGGAGCAGATGTCAGCCACCATCCCGTGCTGCTGAAGCAGACCTGAACACAGTGCACAGTGCCTGTCAGCTGAAAGACAGCCTCGTGCCTGGGTCTGCCTGAGAACGGTTGTGCAAAGTACTCTTCTCATGGACGTGGCCTTGGGAACAAAGAATTCTCTGTCTGAGAATGAGCTGATTTTTGTTTTGTGCTCCCACCTACACTTTTTAGGCTAGTTTTCTAAGTTGTTGGTTTCTCAAGTAGTTTCTTTCTTTCTTTTTTTTAATTGTGATTTGGATGAACGTTTACAGAACAAATTCACTTTCCATACAGCAGTTCACATGCACTTTGTCTCATGACATTGACTACGGTTTGCCACAATGTAGCAGCTCCCTATAGTTACCTCTTTCCTGTGTCCTTCCCTCCATGACTCCTGCCCCTTGAGATGTCCCTGTACATACACAGTCCTTCTATTCTCCCATGATTGTTCTCTCCAAGGAGGGTATCTACCTTGTGTAAATGTTCAGCTCATATGCCGTCTTTTGTTTGGCTGGAAGCCACAGGAGTGGGTTCAGTTTCAGATCTGAAGGGCAGCTAGGGGCCATAGTCTCAGGGGTTCCATCAGGCTCTATCAGACCAGCAAGCCTCGTCCCTTCCCCACCCCCAAATGATTTTGAGTTTTGTTCTACATTGTTCTCTCACTCTATCCAGGATCTTCTACATAGATCCCCCCTCTGAGTGTTTGACAGTGGTAGCCAGGCACCATTTAGTTCCTCTGGTCTCATAGTCATACAGGCTGAGGATTGCATGGTGTACCCAGTTGCTTGGACTGTTTGTTTCCATGAGTCTTTGGTTTTCTTCATTCTTCTTTGCTCTGGATGAGGAGAGACCCATTGTTGCATCTAGATGGCTGCTTGCAAGCTTTTTCTTTTTTTCTTTTATACACTTTGTCTCATGATATTGACTACAATTTGCCCCAGTGCAGCAACTCCTCTCCCACTTCCTTCCAATGGTTGCCTCTTTCCTGTGTCCATCCCTCTGTGCACTCCTGCCCCCTGGGCTGTCTCCCTGTGCATAAACAGCTCTTCTTTCTCCCATGATTGTTTTCTACAGGGAGTGTGTTTGCCTTGGGTAAATGTTCAGCTCATATGCCTGTCTTTTGTTTGACTGGAGGCCACAGGTGTGGGTTTGATTCCAGACCTGTGTAGGGGGCAGCCGGGAGCCATGGTCTCAGTGGTTCCACTGGGCTCTGTCAGACCAGCAAACCTGGTCCCCCCTCCTTTTTTCCCCAAATTATTTTGAGTTTTGTTCCACATTGTTCTCCCTCTCTGTCCAGGGTCTCCTGCATGGATCCCCCTCTGAGTGGTTGACAGTGGTGGCTGGGCACCATCTAGTTCTTCTGGTCTCATAGTTGTATAGGCTGCAGATTGCATGGTGTACCAGTCACTAGGACTAATTTTTTCCATGAATCTTTGGTTTTATTCATTCTTCTTTGCTGTACACAAGGAGAGACATCATTGCATCTAGATGGTTACTTGCAAGCTTTTAGGATCCCAGTCAATACTCACCAAAGTAAGATGTGGAACAATGTTTTGTGTAGTAAATTATGCCAATTGAACTTGATGTGCCATGTGACTATGGTCCCGAATTCACAGGTCCAACTTCTCAAGTAGTTTCTTAAACTGTCTGTGGCTTTGCTAAACCAGGTAGGATTCCTTTTTTTTGTGTTCTTGGCTTTTTATTTTACTTTTGTGTGACTTTTAATTTCTTCATGTGTATGTTAAGTTCGATTGATTTATGTGATCTGAGGAAAGAAAGTTCTAGTCTGTGCATTAGGAGATGAGGATTTTGGTTCTAAGCCTTGTATGATAATTACTCTCCATCAGTCATGTAGAAATGATGTACAGTTGTGATGTTCTTGACTTTGGACTACCTCCAGAAGAGGAATCTAATGCAGCAATGTCTGTAGTCCTGCAGAGCTCTCAGAGTGAGGATACTTTGTAAATGTGTAGACAGATTCTAATGTCCTACATTAATGTAGTGGTATTACTACTTTGGTTTGGGGTAGGTTTAGTCTTTGGTATTAAATTACTTTCTTTGGGTGGAGGAGGGTGAGTAGGAGGAGAGGGAAGATGCAAAATTGTGAATGAATTAGCATTGTGTAAATCTGAATCAGCATGAGGACTGGGCAGACCCTGCTCCACATGGTGTCAGGTGCCCTAGGGTGTAGATGAAAGTTTGCTGTGACACACTCATAGTTTAGCCTAGTTTTCAGTTTGCTTTTTCTGGAGAAGACACAGTTCCCATCAAGGAAGCCTCCTATTCAATGGATGGTCTTGATTCCACGGGACAGAGGCCCCAGGGTGGGTGGAAAATAGGGTAACCCTGCTTACCAAACCTCCACAAAAGCCTGTCTACCCTCAACCTTTGGTCACATAGCTTATCCTCTTATTCCTTCATAGGCCCATCAAAGTCTCCATTGAATTGTTGTTGAGAAGCACAGACCAGCCTTGTTTCTGGCGCTGGGTGGATGAAGTTTTAGTTTCTGTTTTATATGATCTCTCATCAGATTACCTCCCTCTGCCCAACACAGACCCTCCATTGTCTTTGAATGGGCTGCTTTCTGTGACTGGTGCCTTGGCTTCTTTTTTCTTCTTTAGCCTGAAGGTCCCCTTCCACACTTATCTAAGTCCACTCATCCTGCTGTCCGTCCAAGATGCCTCCTGGTCCAGGAAGCCTTCGAACCCCTTTCCTCTGCATTGCTAGGGCACAGGCCTTGTGATCTGTCTTCTACTCATGCTGGATTCTCCCTTGTGACTTGGCAGTTTGTATCTCTCTCTACCCTTTGGTGCATGGTGAGCCCATTACAATCATGCATCATCCCCCTTTCATGTGTGTATATAAATATATATACATTTTACTTTTATTTTTTTTCCAGTTACTGTCAATCTGATTCCTACTCAAGGGTGACCCCTGCATGTCACAGTAGAACTGTGCTCCATGGGGATTTCAGTGGCTCATTTTTCAGTGTAGATCCCTAAGCCATTCTCCTGAGATGTTTCTAGGTGGACTCAAACCTCTGACCTTTTGGTTAGTGGCCAAAGAACATTAACCATTTGTACCACCCAGGGACTCTTTTGAAGATACATTAAAAATACCCAAACCCATTGCTGTCAAGTTAATTCCAACTGATACTTATCTTACAGGACAGAGAGAGTAGAACTGTCCCATAGGGTTTCCAAGGCTGCAATTTTTTTTTTAAATTGTGATTTTGGTGAAATTCACTTTCTGTATAGCATTTTGTATACATTTTGTCTCATGACAAGGCTGTAAATTTTTACAGAAGACAACTTCTACACCTTTCTTTCATATAATGGTTGTTGTTGTTGTTGTTGTTATTGTTATGTGCCGTCGAGTCAGCCCTGACTCATAGGGACCCCTCCTTGGGTTTCCGAGGCAGTATCACTACGGAAGTAGGATTGCCCAACCTTCCTTCCGAGGAGTGGCTGGTGGGTTTGAACCGCCAGCCGTCTGGTTAGCAGGCAAGTATCTTAGCCACTATGCTACCAGAGGTTAGGAAGTTTAAACTGCCAACCTTTTGGTTAGCATCTGCTGAGTACTTAACTACTGTACCACAAGAGTGTCTCTTTAAACTTTAAAAAACAAAAAGAAAAACAAAAAAACCCCACTGCAGCTGAATTGATTCTAGCTCATAGTGATCCTATAGGACAGAGTAGAATTACCCCGTAGGTTTTCCAAGGCTATAATGGAAGCACACTGCTACATCTTTCTCCCATAAATCAGCTGGTGGGTTTGAGCTGCCAACCTTTTGGTTCGTGGCCAACTACTTAACCACTGTGCCACCAGGGCTCTTATCTTTAAACATAAAGAGACCGTATTTATCACACATATGTAATGCTATTCCCTGTTTGTGTGTGTGTGTGTGTGTACACAGTGTGGCACATAGACCTGTGATTCCCAGCCTGAGGTTAGTGAACCCCTGACAAAAGTCAGCTCAATCTTAGTTAAAAAGGAAAGATTAAACAGAGCTTTAAAAACACTCACATTGTGTCATTTCAAGGTTGTTAATCTGGTCACCTCATGCTAATTAAAAGATCTGATTTTGATTACAAACCTAAATAAATAGATTAAGATTTAGACAATTGTTTAATAAAAGGTTGTTGGTAGGAAAAAAAAAAAAAAAGATCTTGGGACTTGCCAGCTTCCATAAATATGTGAGCCATTTTCCTAAGATAAATTTCTCTTTCTCTCTATATATATAAGCTTTACTGGTTTTGCTTCTCTAGAAAACCTAGCTTAACACAGATGGTTGATTCTTCCTCACTACTATTCTTCCAAAAGTTTTAGATCTTTTAACTCAGCATTGGTTTCTACTTATTCCCGGTCTTATTTTGCTGCTAAGTCTTCCCATGTGATTAAGTTTTGGCTGATGAAATGTGAAAGTGTCCTGTAGAAATTTCCAGAAATCTTCCGGAAAAGAAAACTGGTTTCCTCTGAACAATCAACCATATGAGACTAAAAGATAGCATTTTCCCCAAAACAAAGCCCAGAAGACAGGAAGGGGCAGGAAAAAAGAATTAATGGAAATGGGGAAACCAGGGAAGAAGTAGGAAGGGTGCTGTTACATTAAGAGTATTACAACTCCCATCACAAAATGAAATGTGTATAAATTATTGAATGGGAAACTAATTTGCTCTGTAAACTTTTACCCAAACCACAATAAAATAAATAAAGAAAACACTGCTATTATTGGGGCGGGGGGGCGGGGAGAGAGAACTAGCACATGCCCTTGGCATTTAAAAAATCCTCCCTCCACCTGCTGACAGATTCCAGAAATCAAACACACATTCTTTATACCACTTCCTATGAAATCTGATGCTATCAAGTCAGTTCTGACTCCCACCAACTTATGTATTACAGAGTGAGTGAAACTGAGCTCCATAGGGTTTTCTTTGCTATAATCTTTATAGAAGCAGAGTGCCAGGCCTTTTTCTGCAACACCACTGAGTGGGTTCAAACCATCAACCCTTTGATTACTAGCTGAGCACAAGGTGTTTGACCAGCTAGGGTCAGGTAGAATCTACTTCTCTGCCTCTTGAATTTGGTCTTGGCCATGTGATTTGTTCTTACTAATGGGACATTAGCAAATGTCATGCAAACAGGTCTTGAAAGAATATCCATGCTGGCTTTGCATTCTCTTGTGGCTGTGGACTCTGAGACTTCCATGAGAAAAATTCTGAGTTAGCCTCCTGAAGCATGAGAGGTCATTTAGAGAAGTCCCAACCATCTCAGCCTGGCTAGTCTAAGACCCTAGATATGTGTATGAGTCCATTGTAGATCATCGAACCCCAATCTAGCTGGCCCAGATGAGAATTACCTATTAAATCACAGCCTCATGAGGAAAATATAAACTGTTATTGCTTTAAGCCACTAAATTTAAGGTAGCTTATTACATAACAATAGATAGTCAACATAATATAGCCACTTTTCGCTCAAGACTTTTCCTAATTCTGGGCGTAATGGCTGTTGTTGTTGTTAGGTGCCGTCAAGTTGCTTCCGACTCATAGTGACCCCATGCACAGCAGAACGAAACACTGCCTGATCCCGCGCCAGCTCCATGATCCTTGCTATACTTGAGCCCATTGTCGCAGCCACCGTGTCGATCCATCTCATCGAAGGCCTTCCCCTCTTTCGTCAACCCTCCACCTTACCAAGCATGACATTCTTCTCCAGGGAATGGTCCCTGCTGACAACACCTCCAGGACAGATCTGTTAGTTCTTTTAGCAGTCCATGGTACCTTCATCATTCTTTGCCAGCACCACACTCAAAAGCATCCACTCTTCTTCTGTCTTCCTTATTCATTGTCCAGCTCTCACATGCATACAAGGCGAATGGAAATATCATGGCCTGTGTCAGGCGCACCTTAGTCCTCAAGGAGACATCCTTGCTCCTACATTTGAAAGAGTTCCTTCGCAGCCAACCTACCCAGTGCTACATGTCGTCTAATGTCCTGACTGCTGCTTCCATTGGCATCGATTGTAGAACCAAGCAACGTGAATTGCTAGCATAATGGCTAGCAGCTAACAATCAAGACAAAAGGCCTAGGCAGAGAAACCATAAGAGATTTGGGCGGTTATTGAGGCTAAACTAAACCAAAACCAAACTCACTGCCATCAAGTCAAATCTGACCCATTGGGTTTCCAAGGCTGTAAATTTTTATGGAAGTAGATCACCTCATCTCCCTTCCACAGAGTAGCTGGTGGGAACTGCTGACCTTTTGGTTAGCAGCCAAATGCCTTATCCGCTATGCCACCAGATCTCCTTTTTGTGAGGCTAGAGAAACAATATAGCAGGATATTTGAGAGACTGAGTCAGTTGAAAAAGAAGGGTGGAAAATTGAATTCCACAATTTGTTAGCTTCTCCCTAAGCATATTTATCTAATTCTCCTCCATGGGGCAGGAGAGTAAAATGTCAAGTGGAAATCTTCTAAAATAAGATGAGAGTTTTTGGCTGCTCTCAATGATGAAGAAACGAGGATTAGAGTTCAGGACCAATTGGGAGAAAAGGATCTCAGTGATCATGTAGTGTTCATGGTTGGAGCCCTGAACAACTGAAACCTAGAAGGGATAAGCTAGAGATAGATGGGGTTTATCAAACCAGCTAGCCATTCTATGGTTGGATTATTTAACCTTAATTTTTTTTAAGTTTGTTAATTAATTTTTATTTATGCTTTAAAATTTTTATTGTGATTTAGGTGAAAGTGAACGTTTACAGAGCAAATTCATTTTCCACACAGCAGTTCATATATGTATTTTGTCTTATGACATTGACTGTAATTTCCCACACTGCAACAGCTCTCTTCTCACTTTCTCCCCATAGTTATCTCATCCCTGTGTCCTTTCTTCCCATGAACTCCTGCCCCCATAGCAGTCTCCGCATGCATACCCCCACTGTCCTGTTGTCCTGTGATTGATCTCTCCAAAAAGTGTATCTACCTGATGTGAATGTTCAGCCTATATGCTGATCTTTTATGAGGCTGGAAGCCATGGGAGTGAATTCAATTCTAGACCTGAAGGGCAGCTATGAGCCATAATCTCAGGGGTTTCACCAGGTTCTATCAGACCTGCACAACTGGTCTTTTTTTTAAAATAATTTTGAGTTTTGTTCCACATTGTTCTCCCACTCTATCCAGGATATCCTACGCAGATCCCCCTTGGAGTGTTAACCTTAATTTTTGAAAGTTTTGAGGTATAATCTAGCCCAATTCTATATGTATAACAAAGAAAAGATGAATCCTTTCTGGAGGAAAATAATATCCCCAAGAGTGTATATAATTTTTCAAACTCAGTGTTTGACTTTCAATTAAAATTAAGACATGGGGCCAAATAATAGAAACAGACCCAAATGTGAACCTATATTTAAAATTTCTTTAATTAATATGCTCAAAGAAATAGAAGAAAGGTGGACAAAATAGGCTAAAGATGGAGACTTTCAATAGAGAATTATAATCTAACAATGAATCAAATGGAAATTTTAGCACTAAAGATATAATTGAAAATAAGAACTCAATAAATAGTTTTTATGCTCCTTTTTTAAAAATGCATTTTATTGGAATATGATTGAAGTACAGTGAAATACACAAAACTAAAGTGATATGGGTCAATGCATTCTTATTTTTCCTTTTGCAGTGTTCCCTCCCCTCCTTTTCCACCCCTGATAACCAACAAAGAAAGTTCTTTTCCATATATAAACCTTTCTTTGACTTTTAACAATAATAAACTAATACTATATTTGTCCATCTGTGACCGACTTCTTTCAGTCAGTATAATGTCCTCCAAGTTCATCCATGTTATGCAGTGTTTTGCAGATTCTACATTATTCTTTAGGGTTGCATAGTATTCCATTGTGTGTATGTACCATAGTTTGGTTATCTATTCTTCAGTTGATGAACACCTAGGTTGTTTCCATCTTTGAGCTATTGTAAATAGTACTGTGATGAACACAGGTATGAATATAATAAATAGTGTAACAGTTGATTAGACACAGGAAAGATAAAAGTAGTGACTGGAGAACAAGACAGTAGAAAATATCCAGGCAGAGTAAAGAGTAAAAAAGAAGATGTAAAATACAGAAAAGACAATAACAATAACATACACATGAAACACAGTGACTAGAATGTAAAATGGCATGAAGGGAGCATCTGACCTCCTCTAACTTCTCAAGGGGGGAGATGTACCATCAGCAGCATCAGTCCAATGTTGATTCCTATGAGGTGGAGATCAGACATGTCTCCTCTCTCCTACCTTTTTACCAATTCTGAAACCACCTGTCCCTTTCATAGTGCTTTCTACTTCTCTGCTGGGTACAGTAATTCATTGAGTGGCTGCACAGAATTCACAGATACTACTCATGATATAGGAGCTCTGGTAGCATAGTGCCTAAGGCACTTGACTGCTAACCAGAAGGCTAGTGGTTCAAACCCACCAGCCACTCCTCAGAAGGAAGGTTGGGCAATCCTACTTCCGTAGTGATACTGCCTTGGAAACCCAAGGAGGGGTCGCTATGAGTCGGGGCTGACTCAACGGCAAATAACAACAACAACAACAACTCATGATATGGGGTTTATTAGAGAGATGACAAGTCAGTGTTCAGTTTCAGCAATACTCAGAATACAATTTCTTGAACAAGGCAGCTTCTTCTTCTCAGCTGTGTCCACAGGCAGGAATCTCTCTGGCCCTTAGTTCTTTGTCCTGGTCTGTGCCCTCCTTGGGCAAGTGTTACAAAGTTATTTGTTTATTTATTGTGCTTTGGATGCAACTTTACAAAGCAGAATTTGTTTTGCATTTGACTGTTCATGTACATTTTGTTTCATGCCCGGATTACCATCCCCAACCTTAACCCACTCTCCTCCTCTCCCTTCCTTGTGAGCCGCCCCCATCCCTGTGCTCTTCTTAACTATGCACTCCTGTCTGTCCAGTTTTCCCCTCATGTGAATGCTGCCCCTCTGGTGCCCATGGCTGATTGCTCCAAGGGGTGTATCTCTGTAGAGTAGGTGGGTGCATCACCCTAAGTTGGGTGTTCTGCATGTATGTCTTTCTGCTGTTGCAGTGAGGGCCAGTCTTTGGAAGTGAGTCCTATCCTTGGCCTGAAGAGGTCTTGGGAGTCCCACCAGACTCCATCTGACCAGTACTTCTGGTCACATGTGTTTTTGAGTTTTGTTCCACATTTTTCCTCCCACTCTATGCAGGTATCTCATTTTGATCCCTTCCTGAGTGGTTGGCATTGGGACCAGGCACCATCTCGTTCTTCTGGTCTCAAGGTCCATCATATCCTTGGACTAATTGTTTCTAAGTGCCCTTGATTTTCTTCACTCTTCTTCCCTTCAGATGAGAGACCATTAGCTGCATCTTAGATGGCCGCTTGAAAGTATTACAAAGTTCTTTTAACTCCACTGATAAGCTTTTAGTGGCACCCCACACCATCAGTAAGCCTCAGCCCTAAGGTGCTCAGCTTTAGCCACATGGGTTGGCAAATATAGCTCCACCAAGCAAGGCTCCAGCAAGATTCTTTCTGAAAGCACTCAGCTTTCTTTCTCTATGGGCTGGCCTCCTGCCAATCTCCTAGTTCTGTTGCCATCACTTTTCTGCCATTGTTTCTTGCTGTCTCTTGTCATCTTTGGTGTTATAGCTCTCTCTCTGTCTCCTAGGCTGAGGAGCTTCTCAATGCAGGGATCCTGGGTTCAAAGGTCATGCTCTGCTCCTCACTCTTCTTCATGGCTATGAGGTCCTCCACCCCTGCTCTGAGATTGGCTCTCTTTTAAGCCTAGCAGGAGGGCAAAACTGACTAATCCTCTTGTTAGGGTTCCATACACTTTATTGCACAGTCCCATCTAGTCATTTGGTGTGTTATAATGATTGTGGCTATATTAAGTAATTCACTGAACCACACCAGGTAAAAAGAAACAATCAGCTATATGTTATTTACAAAAATAAAGTAAAAAAAGACACAGAATGGCTGAAAGTAAAAATAGGGGGAAAAAGATATACCATGCTAGTACCAACCAAAAACAAAACCCAGATTATTTGATGGTTGAATTCTTCTAAATTTTGAAGAAATAATTTTGGAGAAACGCAATATATTCAGCCAAAACAAGGCCAGGAGCTGATTGTGGAACAGACCATCAACTGCTCAAGTTCAAGTTGAAGCTGAAGACAATTAAAACAAGTCCATGAGAG
>NW_006921729.1:5055952-5062588 GCF_000298275.1 Orycteropus afer afer
AACAATATCATTAATATCACATGCAAGTAAAATCTTGCTGAAGATAATTCTAAAATGGTTGCAGCAGTATATTGACAGAGAACTTCCAGAAATACAAGCTGGATTCAGAAGAGGACATGGAATGATATTGCTGATGTCAGATGGATCTTGGCTCGATGCAAAGAATACCAGAAAGATGTTTACTTGTGTTTAATTGACTATGAAAAAGAATTTGATTGGGTGGATCATAACAAATTGTAGACAACCTTGAGAAGAGTGGGAATTCCAGAACACATAATTGTACTCATGAGGAACCTGTACACATCAGGAGGTTGTCATTCGAACAGAACAAGGAGATACTGGTTGGTTCAAAATCAAGAAGGGAGTGCATCAATGTATCCTTTCAGCATACTTATTCAACTTGTATGCCGAGCAAATAATCCAAGAAGCTTCATATAGATGACTATATGAAGAAGAACATGGCATCAGGATTGAGGGAAGACTCATTAACAACCTGTAATACGCAGATGACAATCTTGCTTGCTGAAAGTGAGGATGACTTGAAGCACGTACTGATGAAGATTAAAGACTATAGTCTGCAGTACGGGTTACACCTCAATATAAAGAAAACAAAAATTTGCACAACAGGTCCAATAAATAGCCTCATGATGGATGGAGAAAAGATTGAAGTTGTCAAGGACTTCATATTACTTGTTTCTACAATCAATATCAGTGGAAGCAGCAGTCAAGACATCAGACAATGTACTATACTGGGCAAATCTGCTGCAAAAGACCTCTTTAAAGTGCTGAAGAGCAAAGATGTCTCCTTGAAGACTAAGGTGCACCTAGTCTAAGCCATGGTATTTTCAGTCACCTCATATGAATGTGAGAGCTGGACAATGAATAAGGAAGACCAAAGAAGAGGTGATTCCTTTGAGTTGTGGTGTTGGAGAAGAATGCTAGGAGTACCATGGTCTGCTAAAAGGACTAACAAATCTGTCCTGGAAGAAGTGCAGCCGGAATGCTCATTGGAAGGGAGAATGATCACACTTCGTCTCACCTACTTTGGTCATGTTGTCAGAAGGAACCATTCCCTGGAGAAGGATAGCATGCTTGGTAAAGTGGACGGTCAGTGAAAAAGAGGAAGACCCTCAATGATATGGATTGACACAGTGGCTGCAACAATGAGCTGAGATATAGCAAGGATTGTGAGGCTGGCGCAGGACTGGGCAATGTTTCTTTCTGTTGTACATAGTGTCTCTATGAGTCAGAGCTGACTTGATGGCACCTAGCAACAACAACAACACACTTTGTTTGTGTGGTCTCAGACTTGCAGGGGTTCCATGCACCTTATTTGCATTAGCAAACTGTCCAACTACCTTGTGGGCCACAAACATCTCATTACATAGTCCTTACTAGGCATTTGGTGAGTTACAAAGACTGTGGCCATATTAAGTAATTCACTGCACCACATTAGGTAAAAAGGAAAAACCAGCTATATGTTATTTTCAAAAACAAACTAAACAAAGACACAGAAAGGCTGAAAGTAAAAATATGGGGAAAAAGATATACCATGCTAATACCAACCAAACACAAAACCCAAATGATTTATTATTTCTCATTATCGGCTGATATGTCTTTGCATCAAGAAGGGCAAAGGAATCTATAGACAGACAATCAGAATTAATAAGTGAATTTTTGAATTAGTAAGTGAATTTAATAAATTATTGAATTCTTTTAAGTTTTGAAGAAATTACTAATACCAGTCTTTCACAGATTCTTCCCAAGAACAGAAAGAGAAGGAACACTTCACTTCCCGCTCTTTGATTAGGCCAGCTCAACATTACTACCAAAATCTGGCATCAAGAAAGACAAGATACAGGCCAATATCTCTCAGTAATATAAATGCCAAATTCAATATAAAATACTGATAAATCAAATCCACCAATACATAAAAATGTTAATTCCATGTTAGATTTATTTCACAACTCCAATATTAGTTTAAAATTAGAAAAATTAGCCAACATAATTAATATGAACAGAATAAATGATAAAATCACTAATCTCAAAAATTATAAAAAAAATAAAAATCAATCACCCATTTATAATAAAACCCTAGAAAACTAAAAATATAAAGAGCTTTTTTAATCTGATAGTTGTTGTTGTTATGTGTTGTCAAGTTGGACCGGACTCATAGCGACCCCTCCTTGGGTTTCTGAGGCAGTATCACTGCAGAAGTAGATTGCTCCATCTTCCTTCCGAGGAGTGGCTGATGGGTTTGAACCGCCAGCCTTCTGGTTAGCAGTCAAGTGCCTTAGGCACTACGCTACAAAAAAAGGCACAAATTCATATTTAATGTTTAAACAATAAACTCAATGTCCCTGAAATCTGAAATGAGAAAAAGATGGCTGAAACCCTTACTTCCATTTAATATCATTCTAAATGTTCTAGGGAGTGTAATAGGAAGAAGAAAAGGTGAAAATATCAGAAGTAAAAAATGAAATTGTTATTATTTGTCATTATCAGCTGATGATATGTCTGTGTATCAGGGAGGGCAAAAGAATCTATAGACAGACAATCAGAATTAATGGGTGAATTTTTGGAATTAGCAAGTGAATTTAATGAATTATTGAGCTATGTTGTTGTTGTTGTTATGTGCTGTCGAGTTGGACCTGGCTCATAGCAACCCCCTTTGGGTTTCTGAGGCAGCATCACTATGGAAATAGATTGCCCAACCTTCCTTCCGAGGAGTGGCTGGTGGGTTTGAACCGCCAGCCTTCTAGTTAGCAGTCGAGTGCCTTAGACACTATACTACCAGAGCTCCTATTGAGCTATAAGGTTAATATATAAATATCAACTGTGTTCCTTTATAGTAGCAATGAACAATATGGATAATAAAATTTAAATTTTAGTACGATATTAAGCAGAAGTGATAATTTCAGGCATCTTTGTCTCATTTCAGATTCAAATTTTATTTTATTTTGTTTATTTTAAGAGCTTGTTTTAAATTCAACGTTACATGTACATTTAGTTTCACTCCCCATTTACCATATCCAACCCTAACCCAGTCTCCTTCCCTCCCTACCCTGTAACCCTCTCCCTGTGCCCCTTATATTTATGTACTCTTATTTGTCCTGCATTTCCTCAATTTGAATGTTGGCCCTCTGGTGCCCCATGGTCTATTGCTCTAAGGGATGTATTACCATAGAGTATGTGGGTGCATCATCCTGGGTTAAGTGGTCTGCGTGTATATCTTGTTAACTATTGGGCTGAGAGCCAGCCCCCAGGGTTTCCTTATAGTTTGTTCCTAGTATAAAGGAATTTAAATTTTATTTCACAAACACAATTTACAATTGCAGAAAAAGTATCAAAGATTTAGGGATAAATCTTTGAAAGATGTACAAGACATCTCTATTGAAAACTTGAATCAAATCCCAAAAGTGTATTTCTTGGGGAAAACGGACAAGCTGATTTGAAGTTTTATAAAGAAATGTAAAGGGACCGGAATAGTCAAGCCAATATTGAAGAATCTGGAGGATATTGAGACTTACTATACAATGCCATTAATTCAGACAAATTAAGCAAATAAGTCAATAGAACAAAATGGATTCATTCTGGTCCATATGGATGCATATGTGTTGGTCTGTTCAGAAACATCTCCTGACTGTCAAAAAAATGTAATGGTAAACCATTAAAGCACCAAGAAATAGCCTACATTTTAATTTCCTAGGACTGCCATAACAAAGTACCACAAACTGGGTAGCTTATAAGAACAGAAATTTATTGTCTCACAGTTGTGGAAATTAGAAGTCCAAAGTCAGAGTGTCAACAGGGCCTTTCTCTCTGAAGACTCTAGGGAAAGATTTTTGTCTCTCCCAGCTTCTGGTAGCTGTTGGCATTTCTTGGCTTATAGCTGCAACATAACTCTTTCCTCACATGGTTGTCTTCCCTGGGTGTTTTTCTGTGTATTTTCTCCTCTTTTAGGGAAATCACTAATAATGGATTAGAATCCATCCTGCTCCAGTAGGACCCCACGTTAACTTAACTGATTGCATTTTCAAAGACCTTGTTTCCAAACAAAGTCACATTCACAGGTACAGGGGAGATTTAGGGCTTCCATGTATCTTTTGTGGAGGCATAATTCAACCCATAACAAAAGGAGAATATCTTCATGACTTTAAAGGAAACCCACCAGTAGCCATCAAGCTGATTCCCACAGATGGCAACCACATGTGTGTCAGGGTAGAACAGTGCTCACTGTGGCTCCTTTGTTTTAACTTTTTGTGATTTGGATGAAAGTTTACAGAGCAATTTCATTTTCCATTCAACACTTCATGCATATTTTGTTTCACGACACTGATTGCAATCCCCACAATGTAACAACTCTCTTCCCACTTCCTCCCTGTGTTTACTTTTCCCCTGTGGCCCTTTTTCCTTTGCATTCTTGCCTTCTGAGCTTTCTGCCTGAGCAAATGCTGCCTTTCTCATCTCCTATGGTTGATTGTTCTAAGGAGTGCACTTCCCTAGTGTAATTGTTTATCATTTGCCTGAAGGTTAAGGGAGGGGAGTGAGTTCAATTCCAGGCCCAAAAGGTGACTATGGGGTATTACCAGTCTCTATCAGACTAGTCAGGGCCTCTGGTAGCATAGTGCTTAAGGCACTTGACTGCTAACCAGAAGGCTGGCTGTTCAAACCCATCAGCTACTCCTCAGAAGGAAGGTTGGGCAATCTACTTCCGTAGTGATCCTGCCTTGGAAACCCCAGGAGGGGTTATGAGCTGGGTCAGACTCGATGACACATAACAGCAACAACAACATCAGTCTAGTAAGCCTGTTTTTTTTTTTTTTTTTATGATTTTGAGTGTTCCACATTTTTCTCGTACTTTATACAGGATTTCCTATTTTGATCCCTTTCTGAGTAGTTGTCAGTAGTAGCCAAGCACTGTCTGATTCTTTTGGTCTCGGGGACATGTGGTTTCCATGGTCCACTAGCCCCTTGGATTGATTGTTTTTGTGTATCTTGGATTTTCTTTACTCTGGATGTAGAGAGAGAAATAGTTGCATCTTAAATGATGCAACTCAAGTAGTTGAGACCCCAGTTGCTACTCACCAAAGTAAAATATGGAAAAATGTTTTTGTGTAATACATTATTCCAATTGAGCCTGATGTCCCCTTTGACCATGGTCCTGAGCCCATGGGCCCAGCAACTCACTCCCCCAAGGAGTTTGGTTGTGGCTAAGAAGTTATCATAACTTTGTCCCCTCTTAGCTCTATTATTGGGAGTTCTGGTAGCATAGTGTCTAAGACACTTGCCTGCTAACCAGAAGGCTGGCGGTTCAAACCCACCAGCCACTCCTTGGAAGGAAGGTTGGGCAATCCTACTTCCGTAGTGATACTGCCTCGGAAACCCAAGGAGGGGTCGCTATGAGTCGGGTTTGACTCGACGGCACATAACAATAACAACAACAGCTCTATTATATATAAGGACATTTTTATAGTGCATACAAATACATCTATAGAAATATTGTCTGCCAAACCTATATATTTATTAAAAAAAAAAAAAACAAACCAAAACCAAACTCACTGCTGTCAAATTGGATCTGACTTATGGCGACCGCTCCTTGGGTTTTCGAGGTGGTATCACTATGGAAGTAGATTGTCCAACCTTCCTTCCAAGGAGTGGCTGGTCAGTTTGAACCTCCAGCCTCTGGTTAGTAGTCAAATGCCTTAAGTGCTCCACCACCATATGGTCATGGATATTTTCTTGATCACTTACCCATACCTGATCATTTTGCCAGTCTACCTGTGTATCCACTTGTAGATTAATGTTTGTTATTACTGATAACATAGTATTGCACATATAATAATATTTACTTTTGTTGTCTGTACCTCTTATGCACCTTTCTGTATTTCCTTTTCCTTGGTGATATTGTGCTGGTCATTGGTTTTGCTTTATTACCTTTCCCTTCACCCAAATCAATACATGTCTCTTACCTAGCTAGCATTTTTTTCCCCCTCCCCTCCCATCCCTGGTAACCAACAAAGAAAGTTTCATTTGATGTATAAACCTTTCCTTAACTTTTTATGATAGCGGACTCATACAATATTTGTCCTTCTGTGTCTCAGCATAATGTTCCCTAAGTTTGTCCACATTATGAGGTGTTTCATGGATTCTTCATTATTCTTTAGTGTTGCATAGTGTTCCATTGTGTGTATGTACCATAGTTTGGTTATCCATTCATCCATTGATGAGAAATTAGGTTGTTTCTATCTCTTTGCTATTGTGAATAGTGCTATGATGAACATGAGTATGCATGTATCTATTCATGCCCCAGCTCTCACTTCTTTAGGGTATTTACCTAGTAGTGGGATTGCTGGATCAAATGGTATCTCTATTTCCAACTTTTAAAGGAAGCACCAGACCATTTTCCACAGTGATTATACCATTTTTAACTCCCATCAGCAGTGTATCAGTGTCCTAATCTCTCCACTATCCATGAAGAAAGCAAGAGATCACTGAAAAGACAAGAAAAGAAGAGAAGACCAAAGTGGATGACAGAGGAGACTCTGAACCTTGCCCTTGAGTGGAGAATAGCTAAAGCAAATGGAAGAAATGAAAAGGTAAAAGAGCTGAACAGAAGATTTCAAAGAGCAGCTC
>NW_006921729.1:5064183-5072088 GCF_000298275.1 Orycteropus afer afer
ACTTAACAACAACAATCTCTCCACACCCTCACCAACATTTGTTATTTTGTCTTATTGAACTTTGCTATTGTTGCTGGGGTGAGATGATATCTCATTTTTGTTTTAATTTGCATCTCTCTAATAGCTAATGATTGCGAGCATTTCTTCACGTGTTTGTTGTCCACCTGAATATCTTCTTTGGTGAAGTGTCTGTTCATGTCCTCTGCCTGAAGGGTATCTAAGGGCCACAGTCTCTGGGGTTCCCCCAGTTTCTATCAGACCAATAACCCGGTCGTTTTTATGATTTTCAGTTTTGTTCCACATTTTTCTCCCACTTTATCCAGGATCTCCAATTTGGAGCCCTTTCTGAAGGTTGGCTTTGGTTCCCAGGCACCATCTAGTTCTGGTCTCAGGGTCATAGAGGCTGAGGTTCTTATGGTCCATTGGACTAATTGTGTCCATGTGTCTTTGATTATCTTCACTTTTCTTTGCTTTCAATGAGGAGAGATCGATAGTTGCCTCTTAAATGGCTGCTCACAAGCTTTTGAGACCACAGTTGTGACTCACCAAAGTAAGATGTGGAACAATAGTTTTATATGCCATGTGTGCCAGTTGAGCTTGATGTCCCCCTCAACCATGCTCCCCAACCCATAGGCCCAGCAACTCACTCACTCAAGATGCTTAGTTGTGGCTAAGAATTTTTTAAAACTTTGTCTCCTGTTTGTTTAAACTGCATATGGAAATTTTTATAGCGTGTATGAATACATATGTAGGAATATAGTCTGCCAAACCTATGTATAGTTGTGGGTCTATTCCCATTTGCCTTTGATCTTCATTAGAAAGTGCATCAAGTTCTCTTCACTTTCAGCAAGCAAGGTTGTTATCTGTGTATTGCAGATTGTTAATGAGTCTTTCTCCAGTTCTGATGCTGTGTTCTTCACATATTTCAGTTCCTTAGATTATTTGCTCAGCATACAGGTGGAATAAATATGGTGAAAAGATACAACCCTAGCACGTAGCTTTCTTAATTTTATACCATGCCTACCCACTGCCATCCAGTCAATTTTGATTCATAGTGACGCTGTAAGACAGAGTAGAACTCCCTCATAGAGTTTCCAAGGCTGTAAATCTTTATGGAAGCAGACTGCCTCATCTTTCTCCCACAGAGAGGCTGGTAATGCTGACTTTTTGGTTAGCAGTCGAAAACTTTAACTACTATGCCACCAGAGCTCCTTTTAAATCATGCACTATCCCCTTATTTTGTTTGAACAACTGTCCTTTGGTCTGTGTACAGGTTCCATGTTGAATGTTCTGAAATTCCTATTGTTTGCAATGTTATCCATAATTTATTATGATTCAAGTTATCAAATGCCTTAGCATAGTCAATAAAGCACAGGTAAACATCTTTCTGGCATTCTTTTCTTTTTGTGACCCATCTGCCATCAGCCGTGATATCCCTTATTCCATGTCCTCTCCTGAATCCAGCTTCAATTTTTGGCAGTGCCCTATCAGTGGACTACTGCAATGATTTTTTAATTTTCTTCAGCAAAATTTTGCTTATGTGTAAAATTAATATTGTTTGATATTTTCTGCATTCTGTTGGATTACTTTTCTTTGGAATGGGCACAATAGGAATCTCTTCCACTCAGTTGTCTTATAAATTTTTGGCATAAGTGAGTGAATGCTTCCAGCAATGCATCCATTTGTTGAAACATTTCAATTGGTATTCCATCAATTCCTGGGGTCTTGTTTCTAGCTAATGTTTCATTTCAGCTTGGACTTCTTCCTTCAGTGCCATATGATCTTGATTATATGCTATCTCCTGAAATAGTGGAACATCAACCAATTCTTCTTTGGTGTAGTGACTCTATGCATTCTTTCCATCTTCTTTTGATGCTTCCTATGTCATTCAATATTTTGCCCATAGAATCCTTTAACATTGCAATGTAAGCTTGAATTTTTTCTTCAGTTCTTTGAGCTTGAGAAAAACTGAGTGTGTTCCTTTCTTTTGGCTTTCTAACTCCAGTTCTTTCCACATTTCCTTATAATATGTTATTTTGTCTTCTGTAGACAAGCTTGAAATTTTCTATTTGGCTCTTTTACTTTATCAGTTCTTCCTTTTGCTTTATCCTAAGTCTATGACCTAGTAATTCCTCAACTAGGTATATATCCATCAGAAATGATCTCTCCTTCCAAGAATCTCCTCCAAATTCTTCAACTCTCAGGATTTTTCTGTGCAGAAAGATTTGCATGTGACATAGTCTACCTTATGGACAAAGTGATGACAGAAAAGAGAGAGAGAAGAAAAAAGAAAGAAAGAAAGAAAAAAATATATATCAGGTATCCTTGCACGCTATTGTGTCTCTAGCAAGAGAGTTGAAGGCAGAGAGAAAAACCAGAAACAAAACACGGAGATTTCCCCCTATGTTTTCCTGTAGTATGGAAGAAATATGGAAATTGTATAGAATACATGGAAACCAATTAGATGGAATTTAATTATAGCATATGCAGAAAGGGCATGGAGGCAACATCCTCTGACCTCCTCTAACTTCACAAAGGGAAGAGATGAAGATCAACACCAACAGTGCAAAGCTGATTTCTATGAGGCTAGACATGCCACCATCCTCCAACCTTTTTATCAATTTTGACACAACATCCCATTTCTCTTCTAGGTTTGGTAATTTGTTGCAATGGCCACAAAGAATTCACAGAAAATACTCACAGTTATGGGGTTTATTAGTGACATAACAGGTTACAAGAGATGTAACAGGTTGTACAACTTCTAACAGGTTACAAGTTTCTGAGATGCTCAGGATACAATTTTTCAATCGGGGCAGCCTCCTCTCAGCCCTGTCCTTAGTACGCCTCTCTTTGGCTCTTGGCCTCTCAGCCTGGCCTCTGCCCTGCTTGGACAAGTGCTGGAAAGCTCTTTTAGCTCTGTCAATAGGTGCACCTAGATGCACTCCACTCTGCCAGAAAGACTTCCACCCAAATGCACTCAGCTTTCTCACTTGGTGGGCCAGCAAGCCTGCTGCTTTGTCTCGTGCTTCTTGGTTCCACTGCCACCATCTGCCTGCTGACTCTCTGCCAGTCTCTCTGCCAAGGAGGTCTAGCACAGAGATCTTGGGTCCAAAACTATTCTCCACTCCACGTCCAGCTCTTCATTCTTGATAGCAGTGAGACCCACCCTTCTGCCTCTAGGAGGGTTCATTTTAAGCCTAGCAGAATAACAAAACTAACTAACCCCCACATCCCAAAAAACCCCAAACCCACTGCCATTGAGTTGATTCTGATTCATAGTGGCCCCCATTGGGTTTCCAAGGCTGTAAATCTTTACGGAAGAAGATTGCCCCATCTTCCTTCTGCCAAGTAGCTAGTAGGTTTGAACCACCAACCTTCTGGTTAGCAGTCAAGTGTCTTAGTGTGCCACCAGAGTTCTTTAATCCCCACATCAGAATTCCTTATTTCCATGGTCCCACACCCCAACAAGGGTACCATGTACTTTACTTATCTATCCAGTCCCCTTGGTAGGCCACAAACATCTTATGTTTGCATAGTTTCACCCAGTAATCTGGTGGGAGGCCCAAAGACTATGGCTGGAAGAGCCATACCAAGTAATTCACTGCATCACAGCACAAATGAATACAAAAATGAGATTTATAATTGAGCATTGCATTTATTTGTTGTTTCCTGACAGATAAGAGATCACAAAAAAAAAAAAAAAATTGAGAGAGTGTTTGATTGAGTTGCATTGAATCTTTGGGACCTTGGCAGCATTAAGAAGTTTTCTCATATTTTCCCACTTTCAGAACTATCTTTTTTATTCTCCAGCAAGACCTCCAAGTCTGCAGCCATTTTCCCAGAGCACCAGAGGCTGCCATAGGGTGACCAGTTGTCTTAGTTTGGGTTCTCTAGAGGAGAAAAACCAGTTACACGTGTGTGTGTGTGTGTGTGTGTGTGTGTATAAAGACAGAGAGAGAGAGAGAGAGGAATTTGCTTCAAGGAAATGACTCATGCAATTATGAGGAAAAAGTTCACACAATTGTGAGAGCTAGCAAGTCCTAAATTTGTGAATCAGATAACAGGCTGAAGACCTCTGCTACCTCATGTGGTTACAAGGCTGACAAACTCAAAATTTGCAGGTCAGGCAGCATCCTAGAGGCCTCTCCTGGCTCCCAAGTTGTGGAGGTTGGTGAATCCAATATCTTCAGTTCAGGTGACAGGCTAGAAACTTCTGAAGGCTTATACCCCAAGAACTGGAAGTCATTTGATGAGAAGACAGTTGTGTCAAGAACGAAAGAGCAAACTTTGATAGAACATCCATTTATATGGTAGATTCAGGTCACACTTCCAAGGAAATTCCCCTTTCAACTGATTGCTAGTCATATCAGATAACAAAATGGAAAATAATTACATAGTGTTTACCCAACCACTGACAATCAGCCTAGCCAAGTTGACACATAACACTAACCATCATACCAGTGTTGGAGGAAGCAGAACTTTTGGCCTCTAAGGTATGCTCAGGGAAGTTGGAAACAGACTCATGGTGCTTCCAAGGGTCTGAGTGGGAGAGAATGGACCAGACATCTATTCTGTATTCTATCCATTTATTGAACATGCTTAATGTGTGTCTGATATGTGCCCAAAATTGAGCTGTTGATTGAAGTAAACACTTGTCATTTTAGTTTCTTAAATTTAAACACCCTTTGCTCACAGACCTAGAGTAGGAGCTGATCTTGTAGACACAGCCTGAGTGTCCTGAGACTATGGGGCTGAAGACATGATGCTGAGGCCTGAACAGCAAACTTATCACTCAAGGCAGCAAGGAACAGAGCTACAATCTGAAACATCCTCAGGGTAAATTAGTCCATTAGCTGTGTGACCTTGGGCAAGGCACTTCACAACTCTGAACCTCATTTACTTTGCCTACAAAACGGTGAAAACACAGCAAATTCCTCAGAGGTTTATTATGAGATTAAATGATGTCTATAAAGTGTCATGCCTGACATAGGGTGGAATCTTTACTCAACAAATGTTGAATCCCATTCCTGTTCCATCTGTCCCTCATCTCCAGAACTCTGAAGTTCTGGGTTTACTTCAGGAATCTCCCATAAAGAACTTGGAGCCACCCCTTGAGACCCAGAGGGGGCACTGGAGGAAACACAGTCTCCCCTTTCCACCAGGAAGATCTCCTCCAACTGGGCTGGCTGAGGCTCAGGAGACATTCAAAAACTGGGCTGCTGGTTCCCTGCTCCCTCAGCCCTGTTATGCCAGGATTCTGTGAGCAGTTTAAAAATGGAAAAGTATACATGCATATGTACCTCAAAAATCTCTAAGGTAGTGCTTTTTGAACTTTAATGTTCATTCAGACAACTTGAGGACATCTGTCAAAAATAGGTTCTGATTCCAGGTCTAGGTGGGGCCCTAGACCATTTCTACCAGATGGTGCTGAGGCTGCTATTCTGTGGACTGCACTCTAAGTGGCGAGGCTGTAAGATGATTCCATACTCATCAGAGCATATAGACTCAAGTGTCCCCATACCTGGCAACTGCCAGGATGTCTCATGAGCCAGTCACTTCCCCTTCTACTCTCTCTCACTCATCCATCCAAAAATAATGCTCTGATGGTAGTCCTTCATCCTTCTAGGACAGGTCCAGCTACCCTTTGCCCTGGTCACCACTGCCTTTTACCCTGTTGAGCTGAGGGTCCTGCAGAGGGAGAGCAATCCCTTTGCCCCTGAAGACTTCAGCAAAGTGGCTGCCTTTGGGAGCTGTGTTCTCTGCCTTTGCCCTGGGCATGGAGCCTGCAGAACTGGGTGTCCAAAAGCTGACTGTTTTGCATTGGTTGTTGCATTGCTTTGCAGTTTGGAGGAAGTTCCCTTAGCTATCGATCCTTTCTGAGACTAAGGGGCCTCATTTGTAAAAGTGGAAATAAAACTACAGATCTCATGGGGCTTTTATCAAAGATTTCAGTGATATTCTAGGTAGGCTAGTCATGGCATAGGGCTCAAGAAAAGTCAACTTAGTTCTTCTGCAAATAGAAAAATCTTTTCCTTGATGCTTCTGCAGAATACTGCTGTCCCTTATCCCCAGAAGAGAGAACATCATTTGACAAACACAAACAGGGCACCACTCTGTGCTGGGCAATCTGAGAGACAAGGACAAACAGAGCATGTGTAGTGTTGTACACATGCCCCACAATAAGTGTTGGGTGGGGACAAATGGTTTTGCTATCTTACCCCTGTTGAATGGATAGACTTTGGCTTTGAGGGCCATATGGGGCACTGAGAGGAATTTAAGGTAGTGTCCTCTGGGAAAATTCCAAGTCTCTCCCTTCCTTCTCCCCATGAAAATCCTTTCCTTGGGTTGCCTTGGAAATGGTGCTCTATCTCATTATTTCCCAAGGCAGCTGAGCACAAAAGGCATTCTTATCTCAAGGGCCCTGTCAAGAGTTACCTGAACTTCCTTTCTGAGAAAGCCTTGCTCCAGTCCAATGAGGAAGAAAACCAAGCAGTCAGTCTACCAGATTTACATCCTGAAGGGGAAAAGAAAGTTGTGAAAACATTTTTTTTTTTTTTAAATCTGTGAGTCCAGCTGCAGTATGTGAAATGCTTTCCTCTGAAACACAAATCTCAAAACAGCTATCCTACAGAAAGGATGAATGCTTAATATTATTTCATGTTCTTGGCTATTCAGTTGTTTATTATAATGATGATGATTTAAATTAAGTGAAATTATTCAATTACAAGTGGAATTTAATGGATTGCACCATTCCACATGTATATTTAATACATTGCTACAGAGATTCATTATGATTAAAATTGACACCATAAATACTAAACAAAAAAAATATTGCCGTCAAAATAACATGGCACTGGAGCTCTCTAATTTATACTATGAGCTTAGCAACAAAAATTCCCCTGCCACACGCACACAGTCCCTCTCAACCTCCAATTTAATATGTCATGGCTGTTCTGCTTCCACTGTCCTGTAGCCCTAAAAGCAGTTACCAACCACTTCCCAGCCTCGCCCTCCTGCTCTCCACCACTCCTTCCTGGCATCACATCAGTTTGGCTGCTATTGTTTTCCCATCCTCTTGTCACTGTTAGTGACAGCATCATCATTCTCAGGATTTCTTCACAGCTATTGGGGGAAAAAAACAAAAACAAAAACACAAAAACATTCATCTGGAAAGAGTTGTATACCTCTTTTCAAATTCCAAGTTGGACAAGAAACTCTCAGTGTTCACTAGCCCCACTACTAAATGGAAACAAACCACTTACCATTAGTTAAACCACCAGAGATTTTATTAAAAAACAAACAAACAAAAAAAAAAACCAGTTGCCTTGAGTTGATTCTAACTCATGATGACCCCATGTATGCAGAGTAGTGCTGTGCTCCATACGGTTTTCATGGCTGTGACCTGTTAGCAGATCACCAGGCCCTTCTTGCTAGTCACCTCTAGGAGCACTCAAACCTCCAGTCTCTTGGTTGTTGTTCTTGTTGTGTGTTGTTGAGTCAGACTTGATTCATGGTGACCCCTCCTTGGGTTTCTGAGGTGGTATCACTACAGAAGTAGATTGCTCAACCTTCCTTCCAAGGTGTGGCTGGTGGGTTTGAACTGCCAGCCTTCTGGTTAGCAGGCACTATGCTACCAGTGCTCCTAATCTCTTGGTTAGTAGTTGAGTATGTTAACTGTGTGTGCCACCCAGGGACTCTTCCAGAGACTTTAACCCAGCCAATTGCCGTCATGTTGATTGAAACTCCTAAGGACCCTGTAGGATAGAGTAGAACTGGCCTATAGGGTTGCCAGAGCTGTAATCTTTACAAAAGCAGACTGCCACATCTTTTCCCCATTAAGTGACTGGTGAGTTAGAGCATAGGGCCTAAGGCACTTGACTGCTCACCAGAAGGCTGGCCGTTCAA
>NW_006921729.1:5072188-5084397 GCF_000298275.1 Orycteropus afer afer
CCACCAGCCACTCCTCAGAAGGAAGGTTGGGCAATCCTACTTCCGTAGTGATAACTGCCTCGGAAACCCAAGGAGGGGTCGCTATGAGTCGGGGCCAACTCGACGGCAAAACAACAACAACAATGACAACCTTTCAGTTAGCAGATGAGTGCTTAACCACTGCAACACCAGGCCTTCTTACCAGAGTCATTAGGCAACTCAAATCAGTCACTGATGACTGAGATTATAGACTCTCTCCTGAAACATGTCACTGCCCTGCAGCTTAGACCTCATATACTTTATCACTGTCGAGTAATGACTTCATTTGAAAAATCATTTATAGACCCAATGGTCAAAAATTACTCTAAAGCAAAGATAGGAAGGTAATGAGTCAGGGAAACAAGAGTACTGGAAACTGGTGGAGTATAAGAAGAATGGAATGAGTACTATCAACCATACAAGACAGAAAGGACAGCATTTGCCCAGTAACAAAGCTCAGAAGGCAGGAAGGGGCAAGAAAGGACAAATGGAAACGGGGAACGCAGAAAGGAAGTGGGAAGAGTGCTGTTACATTGACTGGATTGCAACTAACGTCATGAAACAAAATGTATGTAAATTGTTGAATGGAAAACAAATTTATTCTGTAAACTTTGACCTGAACTATAATAAAAATTTCAAAAAAGAATGGAATGCATGAGAATGATGAAACATTGTGAAAAATGTTACCAAAGTTCCTGAAAAATTTGTGTAGAAATTGTTTAATGGGAATCTAATTTGCTGTGTAAACTTTCACCTGAAACATAAAAATTATTATTATTTTTTTAAAAAAAGGGAAGAAAGAAGGGGAGGAAACATAAATGTGGAAACATCTCATCTTCCCTGACTTTGAACATTTTTTCTCCTCCTCCATCTCCTGAGGATGGAGCATGGCATCCTCCAAGGCCTTGAAAGTCCTCCTCGGAATTCCCTTTCCAATACTCCTTAACAGCCACCATTACATTAAAACATAAAATAAACCATATTGATTTTTCCTTTCTTTTACCAGCAAACTCCTCCAGGCTCTGGTGACAGAACAAGGCACTCATGTTGCTTCTTTCAAGTCCTCTTCAAACGTGGTGCACCCTGTCAGCCCTCCATGTTTCGGTTTGGGGGAGAATCAACATAAGAATCCTGCAAGGTTTCTGCAGATTACCCATCCATTCCTGGATGATGTGGGCAAGTTAGGATCTTGCAGGTTGGAGGATAATTGGAACTGAATAAACAGCTTCTAAGGATTACCCAGTTTTAAAATGAGAATTACATGAATGCAGCATCAGTGGGATGGGGAGTGGGAAGGATCAGGAAGACAGCTAGTCCTAAACCCAGAGACTCTCCCAAGGCCTTCAATATTACCACCATTCAGCTTCTTTTCTACCTGAAAAGTTGGAGAATCAAGTCTACCAGAGGCACCCCAGAAGAAAGGCCTGGTGATCTACTTCTGAAAAATAAGCCATTGAAAACCTTATTATGGAGCACAGTTCTACTTTGACATACATGGCATCATCATGAGTTAGAATCAGCTTGAAGGCAACTTATCTTTTACTGTATTCATTGTCAAGGAAGAGGGGGAGGCAAAGAGAGAAGATATACCTTGTTCTGGTTACCAAGTGCCACTCTGACAGAAATATACCACAAATGGGATGGCCTTAACAAACAGAAGTTTATTCTCCTACAGTTTGGAGGCTTTAAGTCCAAGTTCGAAATGCCAGGCTCTAGGGGCTGTGTGAAAGCCCCTCAACCTTGGCCTTCAGGACTGCCTTTTGTTCCCGGCCCACTGAAGCTAGAGGCATCTCTTCACTCAGTCAGGTACTGACTGCTGAGGCTAACAAGCCCAAGGTCAACAAATAAAATGGCACAGTCCTGATGTTACCAAACCACATGGCAGGCCATTAATTCAAGTCCATTGTAAGTTCCAAGGTCGGCAGAGCATGGCAGGCTGCTGAACAACGACACGTCTACACACAGGGTCCAAGCATGCCATAAGCTAGAGACCATTCCCAAAGCTGCTGCTTAAATATGGGAACATACCCAAAGCAGCTACTCAGCTACTTGTGGTAGATCCCTCCATAGAGTTGATTGCCAGTCTCATCATGGGGAATATCTTCCACCAGCTGCCCAGCCACTCAACCAGGCCCAGCCAAGTTGACACACAAACATAACACCACACTCATGTGTCAGCCCTTGAACCAAACAGGTTCTCATTGCTTTCAGGAGAGAATGCCATTTTTCAGACATGGCAGGTGAGGAAAAATAAATGCTCAGTTAATAATGACAACAATAGGTGTGGCAAAGGGGAGAAAGAATGGGAAAGGAAGGAGAAATGGGGAAAATAAATGGCTGGTTATTTGATGCTTTCAATGTGTTTTTACATTCATGCTTTATGTATATGATTTGATCAGTTCTTAACAAAACTCAGTGAAATAAATAACACATCATTTAAAAAAAAAATCTTATTGTCTTTAGGTGGAAGTTTACATGCTAAATTAATTTCCCCAATCAACAGTTTATATACAGATTGTTCCCTGACATTCCTTGCAATCCCTACAATGTGTCAGCACCCTCCCTGTCTCCTATTTCCTCCCTGGGTTCCCTGCTTTCATTCACCAAATTGCCTTTCCCTCACTGTCTTCAATTTTGTCTGGTATAGGTGATTGTTCTGAGGTTCACGTTGTTTGTTTTATAGTCATCTCTATTATCAGGATCTCTGGGAGCATAGTGCCTAAAGCACTTGACTGCTAACCAGAAGGCTGGTGGTTCAAACCCACCAGCCACTCCTTGGAAGGAAGGTTGGGCAATCTACTTCTGTAGTGATACTGCCTCGGAAACCCAAGGAGGAGTCGCTGTGTGTTGGGTCCGACTCGATGGCACATAATAACAACAACTTTATTTGGCTGGAAAGTGGCCTCTGGGAGTGTCTTCAGTTTCAAGTTAGGAGGTTTTCTCAGACCAATAGTCTCAGGGGTTCCTCTAGTCTCTTTCCTGTTCTACCAGTGGGTCTGGTCTTTTTTTTTTTTTTTCTTTGAATTTTGTTCTACATTTTTAATCCATTCTAACCAGGACCTTTTACTTGGTCACAGTGGTTGGTAGTGGTAGCTGGGCACCATCTGGTTCTTCTGGTCTCAGGTTAGAGGAGGCTATGGTTCACATGTGCCTTCATCCTTTAGACTAATTGCTTCCTTGAGGTTTTGATTTTCTTTGTTTTCCTATGCTCAAGGTAGAAAGGGACATAATAATTGCTTCTTCAGTTGCCACTTGTTAGCTTTTAAGACCCCAGACACTACTTACCAGACTAGGGTGTAGAACATTACTTTCATAAACTGTGTTTTGCCAATTGCCCTAGGTGTCCTCTGAGGCTATGGTCCTTAGCCATCAGGTCCAGTGGTTCAGTCCCTATGTCTAAGCAGCTTCTATAACTGTGCACCCATATGTTCTATTGTTGTTGTTATGTGCCGTCGAGTCGGCCCCGACTCATAGCGACCCCTCCTTGGGTTTCTGAGGCAGTATCACTACGGAAGTAGGATTGCCCAACCCTCCTTCTGAGGAGTGGCTGGTGGGTTTGAACCACCAGCTTTCTGGTTAGCAGTCAAGTGCTTTAGCCACTATGCTACCAGAGCTCCTATATATATATAAGTAAACAGGCAGCATTTGCTAATACATATGTAGAAATATCCACCACCATACCTATATATGTATGTGGATTTACTCCCATGTGGCCTCCCTCATCTATTTAGCATACACACAAATTATTGGAAGTTATTACTGCTGTTTCAGGATTGTATATGTTATAGCATTTACTATAGTTGTCCAGTAATACACCATTTTACAGATGAGAACAGAAGCTCAGAAAGTTAAGCAGCTTGCCTAAAGTCATAAAACTAGTTTGGTACATTAAAAACAATCATAGATTCTTTGCTACTTTTTCCATTGAGAGGTGTGGTCCAGCCCCCTGGGCCCCCTTAGTTTGATGTTGGTGACTTTCTTGACTAATAGAATACAGTGGAAGAGTAGAAGTGATGTTCTGGGACTTCTGAAGCTAAGTCATAAGATACTTTGTGCCTTCTGGGAACCCTGAGCCACCACGTAAGAAGTCTGACTACCTGAGTGTGCTATGTTGAGAGGCCAAGTGTTAGTGCTCTGGCTGACTGTCCCAGCTGAGTTCAGCTTTCCATCCATGCCTACCAAAGCACAAAACATGGGAGTGAAGCCATTTTGCACCTTCCAGACCATCCATCCATCAGCTGTTACCACTGAGGGACCTTCATTAGCATCACATGGAGCAGAAGTATTGCCCAACTGAGTGTGCCCAAATACTTAACTTACAAGATGGTAGCATATAATACAATAGTTATCTTAAGCTGCAAAGTTTTAAGGTAGTTTGTTATAAAACAATAAGTAACTGGAAGAGCTGATATGTGGCGGAGTCAGGTACTGGACATGAGCCTCTGACCCCTACAGTTGAGAAGGATCCATTCTCCTTTAATTTTAAGCCTCTCTGATCTTAATTCATATAAACACTAGTGATGATAATATTCTGAAACAAGTGTCAATCCATACTCAACAACTCTGGCTACTAAATCTCAACTTTGATTTCATTTCATTCCCAAAGAGGTAAATCCTAATGTGACAGAGAATAAGCAGCTTCTCTTTAAACTTCTATCAAATGAAATGTTACAGCATTTTCTTGGGACATTTCCAGCTTGGGATACCGAACAGAGCTTAGATTGATGGTGACATGACAGGGTCTAAATCCTAGCCCTGACACTTTTTAGCTGTACCACTTTGAGCAAATGACTTAACATCTATGAATTTTGGTTTCTTCACTTGTAAAACAGGACAACTCTCTCACCATTTCCATAAAAAAGAGAGAGAAAGAGAAATAGGCAAATCTATAGAGACTAAAGTTAGTGTTTACCCATGAGGGAAGGGCAAAAGGAAAATACAATGCTTATGGGACACTGAACTTCTGTTGAGAGTAATGGAAAAAAAACAGAATGGTTAATGGTAATTGTTGAATAACATGATGAACATAACTAATGTCATGAATTGGACATGTGAGGATTGTAGAAATGGCAAATTTTCTGTTATTTATATACTTATCATAATGAAAACTAACAGAGAATGCAAAAGAGCATTTGAAACATGGTGGCCACCATACCAATGTCTCTGTAATATGACTGAACACATGACTTTCACATGGGACACCATTCCATCATGAGCCGCCAGAGGCACAGTATGTGTTCTTGTTCTCTGTCTTGATTTATCCCCAATGTGCTTGGTATATGGCAGACACTAAAGAAGTTGCATGACTATATGAATACAAGAATTTTGAGGCCAACCAATTGTGATCTTTTAAAATACAGATTTTGTCTTCCTTATGCCTAACACAGTGCTGTGTTCTTATATTAAGTTTCCAAAAATGTTTTATGATAGATTATCAAAGTTTGAAATTCAAAATGGAGAGTTTATTCATAAGGAATTCAATTCTGGGAGATTGACCATAAAAATGTGATACTCAAGATATTCATTTTTTGAGTCATTCCTCAAAGATTAAATGAGATTAAAATCACATTTAATAACTTTAAGTTATTTTTATACCATCTAGCCTCATTTTCAGTTCAATAATTTACCCACTACTTAAGTTAGTTACATCTCACTTGGAGGAAGAGAATAATTCTGTTGTACTCAGAAGGGACATGTTGGTCTATTGTACTTCCTCCAATATTACCTATAAAATAACTTCTGATTTTATGTTTTTCACTTTACTGTGACCTTTCTCTAATAATGAAAAAAAATACATTCATCAACTGATCTTAGTGGATTTTCTTTGTGAAAATGAATGCTATGGCTCTTTGAAGAGACATTCTCATTATATTAACAAAAGGAAAAAGACTGAGTCACCAGTGGTTTATGATTCATTAACTTAGCAGAACAGTGAGTCAGCTGGGCCCTGGCTGGTGATTTTAAGTATGACAAGGGGGCGGGGAGCGCTGGACAGTCCTATACTTCTTAAGTTGCCATCAAGAAATAAAGGAGTACTTGCCATCATGGAAGAAGTTTCCTTGTTGGTTAAAGAGATAAGTTGGGTTTCCAAAGAGCAGCCAATGAAAGCAAGAGGGTTTCCACCAGGATAGTCAAAAGGCTAAGAAGATAAGTGAAGTTTTACAGAAAGAACAAAGGCATGAATCAGTGAGACTTGGGCTTGTTTGTGAATTCTGGAAATCCAAGCCCCTTTCAAGCCAAACTCACAGCCATTGAATTGATTTTGACCCTATTGACCCCCATTGAGTTTCTCCAAAGCTATAAATCTTTATGGAAGCAGACTGCCTCATCTCCCATGTAGCAGCTGGTGGGTTTGAACCACCAACCTTTCAGTTAGCAGCCACATGCCTTAACCACTACACCACTAGAACTCGTAGTTCTGGAAACGTTTGTACTGGTATAATATGACAGTCCTTTTCCATGAAGTGGGAAAATGGAAATATTCATTCCTAAGAGTCTGTACAGGCAAGAAATCTACTTGTGTTCAAGAAAACTAGAGTTATGGGGAACATTGTTGTTGTTGTTGTTGTTTGCCATAGAGTCAGACCCTACTCATAGCAATTCCTCCTTGGGTTTCCAAGGCAGTATCACGGAAGTAGATTGCCCAACCTTCCTTCCAAGGAGTGGTTGATGGGTTTGAACTGCCAGCCTTCTGGTTAGCAGTCAAGTGCCTTAGGCAATATGCTACCAGAGTAAGTACTTATTTTGTGGGGTACCACATGTATAATTTCATTTGAACTTCAATACTTTTGGGGAGTATGGTGATGGATATCATGGGGCAGAAAGTGATCAAATGACATCATCCTGTCTGATGATGGTGCTCTAGAAGGTGATGTATAACTATACAAACATGAGACTCATTTCCAAGCAGAAAGAGATCCTTCTTGTCATCTTACATACACAACTTGTGGGAGTGCAAATAAGCAATATTATTTCATTTTGTCCTTGGTGTCTGCATAATGTGGATATGCACCAAAATATAGCAACAAGGATATCCTTTATGATACTATTATAAAAGAGTATATGGAAAGATAAAATAGAAATAAGATAAAAGAGAAAATGGAAACAACTTGATTGTATGAGATTAGATAAATAAGTGCAAGCAGTGATATGTTGTTGTTGTTATGTGCTGTCGAGTCGGTCCCGACTCATAGCAACCCCTTCTTGGGTTTCCGAGGCAGTATCACTATGGAAGTAGATTGCCCAGTCTTCCTTCCGAGGAGTGGCTGGTGGGTTTGAACCACCAGCCTTCTGGTTACCAGTCAAGTGCCTTAGGCACTATGCTACCGGAGCTCCTAGCAGTGATATAAATAGAACTAAATCCTAATCAGCTGTTTATAATGGTTTTACAGAAGAATATTATTCTGGTTACCTACTGCTGGTCTGACAGGAATATACCACAAATGGGATGGCCTTAACAAACAGTAGTTTATTTTCTCACAGTTTGGAGGCTTTAAGTCCAAGTTCAAGGTGCCAGGCTCTATGGGCTGGGTGAAAGCCCCTCAACCTTGGGTTGCAGCTCTGCCTCCTGCTTCTGGCCCGCTGAAGCTGGAGGTTTTTCTTCATTTAGCTGCTGGCTGCTGAGGCTGACAAACCCAAAGTTGACAAGTAAAAAGACACAGTCCTGATGTTACCAACCCACACAGCAGGCCATTACTTCACGTCCATTGTAAGTCCCAAGGTCAGCAGAGCATGGCAGGCTGCTGAACAATGACATGGCTACATGCAGGGTCCAAGAATGCCATAAACTAGAGGCCATTCCCAAGGCTGCTGCTTATATACGGGAAGCAGACCACATACCCAAAGCAGCTACTCAGCTGCTTGTGGTAGATCTCATCATGGAGTTGATTGCCACTCTCATCATGGGGAATATACTACATCCAGCTGCCCAGACACTCAACCAGGCTAGCCAAGTTGACAGAAAAAACATAACCACCACAAATATATAATAACATGGTGAAAGAATAGTTGGAATATATTACTGCATGAAAAACTTTACAAAACAACATGAATAGTATAGTGTGTGTGTGTGTGTGTGTGTGTATGAGAAAGATATTAAAGGTGTAAAGGAAATACAGTGGAATATTAATAGTAATGGTCTCTCAGTGGTTACTTTAGAGATACTTTACTTCCTTTTTGTCTACTGTATTTTATAAACCCTCAGTAGGCTTGTACACTTTTGTAATAATAAAAGCTACTGAAGTTTTTATCACTAAAAACAAAAACAAACGGACAAAACAACCTCCCATTACTCTTGCAGTTGCCAGGGAAGAAAAGGTAGAAGAGGATTTGATTCACCAGAGACCACAGTCCTGAGCACTCAGGTCAAGAAAGACCGGGTGTACCCTCCAGAAGCCATTACCAGGTCAACAAAGACTAAAGACTCAGACCTGAGGGCTCAGAGACAAGTGGAAGGAAGACGACCCTGGGTGATACCTTCAGCAGAGGAGCCTGGTGGAACAGCTTAGAGACCTCTACATTAGACACACTTTTTAAAAACCAGAACCAGTCATTAGAGATTGATGGCATCCATATCCATGACATAGAGTTCACTTCCAAGGAAGTGTCTGGAATAGTGAGCTGTCTGTCATGCCTGATCCACAGTATGAGCTCAGTTGCTCTCAGCAAATTCATTTGTCTTCTTTCTGAAGGATCAAGCGTAGGTAATAATTATTGTAGTAGTATTACTGTTAATAACTCCTGTGAATTGTATGCTCACTTTTGTGTTAAGCATTATGTTATTAGGGTCTATTATAAAACTTGCAGCAACCATATGAGCAGGTGCTATGATTACTCCTATTTTACACATTTACAAACTAAGCCTTGAAGAGATAAAGCAACTTCCTCACAAGCCATAGACTGACATTTAGTGGAGCTGGAGTCCAGATGTAGGTCATCTGGCTCCAAGGCTAATGTATTCATCATTAAGGTACAAAACTTAATAGTATAGTACATCTTCCCTCTAGGTGTACAAGTATCTGGCTGCTGTTATGTTATGTTGTTACGTGTCATTGAGTTGGTTCCTACTCATAGTGACCCTCTGTACAACAGAACTAAACACTGCCTGATCCTACACTATCTTCACAGTCATTGCTATATTTGAGCCAATTGTTGCAATCACTGCGTCAATCTGGCTCATTAAGGGTCTTCCTCTTTTTTTGCTGATGCTCTACCTTACCAAGCATGATTACCTTCTCCAGGTACTAGTCCCTACTGATAAAATGTTCAAAATAGATGAGATGAAATAATCTCACGATTCTCGCTTCTAAGAAGCATACTTGCTGTACTTCCAAGACTGAATTGTTAGTTCTCTTGGCAGTCTATGGTATATTTGATATTCTTTCCCAACACCATACTTCAAATGCATTAATTCTTCTTTGGTATCCCTTATTCATTGTCAAGCTTTTGCATGCATATGAGACATTTGAAAATACCATGGTCAGGCACACCTTAGTCCTCAGAGTGATATTTTTGCTTTTTAACACTTTAAAGAGGTCTTTTGTACCCGATTTGCCCAATGTGATACATAGTTTGATTTCCTAACTACTGCTTCCAATGGACATTGACTGTGGATTCAAGTAAAATGAACTCTCTGATAACTTCAATACTTTCTCTGTTTATCAAGATGTTGCTTATTGGTTCAGTTGTGAGGAGTTTTGTTTTCTTTATGTTGAGGTATAGTTCATGCTGAAGCTGTAGTCTTTGATCTTCATCAGTAAGTATGCCAAATCTTCTTTACTTTCATCAAGGAAGGTTATGTCATCTGTATATTACAGGTTGTTAATGAGCCTTCTTACAATCCTGATGACACATTCTTCTTCAAATAGGCCAATTACTTGGATTATTTTTTCAACATACAGATTGAATAAATATGATGAAAGGATACAACCCTGACATACACCTTTCCTGATTTTAAACCATGCATTATAACCTTGTTCCATTTGAACAACTGCCTCTTGGTTTATGCACAGGTTCTTCATGAGCACAAGTAAGTGATCTGGAATCCCATTCTTTGCAATATTATCTATACTTTGTTATGATTCACACAGTCAAGCACCTTTACATAGTCAACAAAACACAGGCAAACATATTTCTGATACTCATTCTCTGCTTTCAGTCAAGATCCCTCTGACATTAGCAGTGGTATCCCTCATTCCACATCTTCTTCTAAATCCTGCTTAAATTTCTGGTAGTTTACTGTTGATGTACTGCTGCAATTGTTTTTAAATCATCTTCAGCAAACTTTTACTTGCATGGGATATTAATGATATTATTCAATAATTCCTGCATTCTGTTGGATTGCTTTTCGTTCGAAAGGACATGTATATGGATGTCTTCCATATAGGTTGGACAAGTAGCTGTCTTCCAAAGTTCTTAGCATAGAAAAGTGAGTGCTTCTAGAGTTGTGTCCAGTTGAAACATCTCAATTGGTATTCTATTAATTCCTAAGACCTTGTTTTTAGCTAATTCCATCAGTGCACTTGGTTCTTGATCATATGCTACCTCCTGAAATGTTTGGACATTGGCCAGTTCTTTCCATCTTATATTGATGCTTCCTGCATTGCTCAACATTTTTCCCATAGACTCCTTTAATAGTGCAACTTGAAGCTTGAATTTTTCTGCAGTTCTTTTAGCTTGAGAAATGCCAAGTGTGTTCTTCTTTTTTGGTTTTATAACTCCAGCCATTTGCACATTTTATTATAATACTTTACTTTGTCTTCTCGAATTTCCCTTTGAAATCCTTTGCTCAACTGATATGTTATCATTTCTTCCATTCACTTTAGCTACTTGTTCTGGTTACCTAGAGAATATACCACAAATGGGATGCTTGAACAAACAGGAGTTTATTTTCTTACTGTTTGGAGACTTTCAGTCCAAGTTCAAAGTGCCACACTCTAGGGGCTGGCTGAAAGCCCCTCAACCTTGGGGTTCAGCTTTGCCTCCTGCTCTTGGCCCACTGAAGCTAGAGGCTTTTCTTCACTCAGACAGCTGCTGGTTGCTGAGGCTGACAAGTCCAAGATGGACAAGTAAAAAGGCACAGGCCCGATGTTACCAAACCACATGGCAGACCATTAATTCAATTCCATTAAAAGTCCCAAGATTGACAGAGCATGGCAGGCCATTGAATAACAACTTGGCTACATGCAGGGTTCAAGGGTGCCATAAGCTAGAGACCATTCATTCCCAAAGCTGCTTCTTGTATACAGGAAGCAGACCACATACCCAAAATAGCTACTCAGCTGCTCCAACAGATTCTACCATGGAGTTAATCACCAATCTCACCATGGGGAATATACATTCACTTGCCCAGCCATTCAACCAGGCCTAGCCAAGTTGACACACAAACTTAACCACCACACTACTCTACATTAAAGAGTAAGTTTTAGCATCTCTTCTGACATCTGTTTTGGTCTGTTCTTTCTTTTCTGTCTTTTAAATCAACTTTAGCTTTCTTCATATATGATGTCCTTGATGTCATCCCACAACTTTTCTGGTCTTCACTTATTAGGGTTCAGTGCATCAAATCCATTATTGAGATGATTTCTAAATTCAGATGGCATATACTCAAAATTGTACTTTGGCTCTCATGGACTTGTTTTAATTTTCTTCAGCTTTCTGAGCCATTGATAGATAGTCTGTTCCACAGCTGGCCCCTGGTCTTCTTCTACCTGATAGTATTGAGCTTTTCCATCATCTCTTTTCACAGATGTAGTAGATTTGATTCCTGTGTATTCCATCTGGTAAAGTCCATGTGTATTGTTGCCATTTATGTTGTAAAAAGGCCCTTACTTGACAACTATATTCAAGATGAAGATGCTATCTTAGGCTGGGTTTTCTTGGGGAGCAAAACCAATGAAATTCATAGGTACATATACATATACATACATACATACAGACATAAATTTATATGTCTGTCTGTATGTGTGTGTGTGTGTGTGTGTGTGTTTGTGTGTATACAGGAGCTCTTATGGTGTAGTGCTTGAAGCATTTTACTACTAACCAGAAGGCTGGTGATTTAAACCTACCAGCCCACTCCTTGGAAGGAAGACTGGGCAATCCAGTTCTGTAGAGATACTGCCTTGGAAACCCAAGGAGGGGTCACTATGAATCAGAATTGACTTGGGGCAGTGAGTTGGTTTATATATATGTGT
>NW_006921729.1:5084964-5103742 GCF_000298275.1 Orycteropus afer afer
AAAAAAAAAAAAAAAAAAAAAAGAGAATATTTTGAACATAAAATGGCAGGCAACATCTAAACACAGCTACCTTAAGAAAAATTTTAATGAGAATAAAAACATTTTACCTAAAAATATTTTTTCCTCCAAACCAGTCATAAAACAAGGGGAAAAAAAATTACATGACATCCTGACCAGAATTAAATAGTCACAAACAAATATTTGTAAATCTGAAAAGTCATCTTGAGTCAGAAATCTTAAAATTTATAATGTTGTTGTTGTTATGTGCTGTCGAGTCATCTCCTTCTCATAGCGACCCTATGTACATCTGAATCAAACAGTGCCTGGTCCTGTGCCAGCCTTACAATTCTTCCTGTACCTGAGTCTGTTGTTGCAGCCACTGTGTCTGTCCATCTCATTGAGGGCCTTCCCCTTCTTAGTTGACCCTCCACTTTACCAAGCATGATATCCTTCTCTAGGGAATGGTTCCTTCTGACAACATGACCAAAGTAGGTGAGGCGAAGTCTGGCCATTCTCGCTTCCAAGGAGCATTCCAGCTGCACTTCTTCCAAGACAGATTTGTCAGTTCTTTCAGAAGACCATGGTTCTCTTAGCATTCTTCTCCAAAACCACAACTGAAAAGCATCGACTCTTCTTTAGTCTTCCTTATTCATTGTTCAGCTCTCACATGCATAAGAGATGATTGAAAATACCATGGCTTGGGTTATGCACACCTTAGTCTTCAAGGAGATATCTTTGCTCTTCATCACTTGAAGGAGGTCTTCTACAGCAGATTTGCCCAATGCAATTATGTCTTGACTGCTGCTTCTATTGGTGTTGATTGTAGAACCAAGTAATATGAAATCCTTGACAACTTCAATCTTTTCTCCATCCACTGTGATGCTGTTTATTGGACAAGTTGTGAGGATTTATGTTTTCATTATGTTGAAGTGTAATCCATACATTAGGCTGTAGTCTTTAACTTTCATCAGTAAGTGCTTCAAGTCATCTTCACTTTCAGTAAGCAACTTTATATCATCTGTGTATTACACGTTGTTAATGAATCTTCCTCCAATCCTGATGCCACATTTTTCTTCATATAATCCAGCTTCTCAGATTATTTGCTCAGAATACAAGTTGAATAAGTATGGTGAAAGGATACAACCTTCATGCACTCCCTTCTTGATTTTGAACCTTGTTCTGTTTGAATGACAGCCTCCTGATCTATCTACAGGTTCCTCCTGAGTACAATCAAGTGTTCTGGAATTCCCATTCTTCTCAATGTTATCCACAATTTGTTATGATCCACACAATTGAATGCTTTTGCATAGTCAATAAAACATAAGTAAACATCTTTCTGGTATTCTTTGCTTTCAGCTAAGATCCATCATAGATCAGCAATGATATCCTTCATTCCATGTCCTCTTCTGAATCCAGCTGGCATTTCTGGAAGTTCTCTGTCAATGTACTGCTGTAACCATTTTTGAATTATCTTCAGTAAGATTTTACTTCTATGTGATATTAATGATATTGTTTGATAATTTTCACATTCTGTGGGATCACTTTTCTTTGGAATGGGTACAAATATGTATCTCTCCCAGTCAGTTGGCCAGGTAACTGTTTTCCAAATATCTTGGCATAACCGAGTGAGTGCCTCCAGTGGGGCATCATTTGCTGACACATCTCAATGGGTATTCCATCCATTCCTGGACCCTTGTTCTTCACCAATTCCTTCAGTGCAGCTTCGACTTCTTCCTTCAATACCATTGGTTCTTGATCATGTGCTACCTCCTGAATTGGATGAACATCGATACCAATTCTTTTTGGTACAGTGACTCTGTGTATTCTTTATTTTATTTTTATTGTGCTTTAGATGCAAGTTCACAGAGCAAAGTTTGTTTTACATTCAACATTACATGTACATTTAGTTTCACTCTCCATTTACCATCCCCAACCCTAACCCAGTCTCCTTCCCTCCCTGCCCAGTAACCCTCCCCCTGTGCCCCTCATAGTTATGCACTCTTGCATGTCCTACATTTCTTCCATGTGAATGTTGCCCCTCTGGTGCCCTATGGTCGATTGCTCCAAAGGATGCATTTCTGTAGAGTATGTGGGTGCATCACCCTGGGTTGAGTAGTCTGCATGTATGTCTTGTTTACTATTGGGCTGAGAGCCAGCCCCTGGGAGTGAGTTTTATTCCAGGCCCAGAATATATCCTAGGGCCATAGTATTGGGGGTTTCACCAGACTCCATCTCACCAGTAATTCTGGTCATTATTGAGTGTTTGGATTTTGTTCCATGCTTTTTCCAGATTTGATCTTTCCTGAGTGGTTGGCATTGGTAGCCTGGCATCATCTAGTTCTGGTCTCGAGGGCCATCGTGTCGTAGGGCTGATTGCTGCCAAGTGCCCTTATTTTTTTGCACTCTTCTTCACTTCTGATGATAGGAGACCATTAGCTACATCTTAGATGGCCGCTTGAAAGCTTTTAAGACCCCAGTCACTACTCACCAATGTAGGATGAGGAACCAGACTTTAATGTATTTTGTTGTGTCAGTTGAGTCTGGTGTCCTCCATTACTATGGTCCTGAATCGGTAGATCTAGTGGATCTCTCTCCCAGTGTCTGGCTATCTGTGAGGGATTACTCTATGTCTGTCTTCTGTTGTTTCTGTAAGGATTGTTGGTATTTTGTATCACTGGTATCTGTGCAAGAATAGCCTCTGCTGAATATGTCCTTGGTCTAGAGTATACTCCTGTTCACTGTCCCCCATCTGGTCTTCTCAGATATTTATGTATTTATTAGTAGCCTGGTATTTGGTGTTAATGGTAATGCAGTATTCTGAATATACTGGTTGGTATCAGCATCTGTCATCTATATCTTATGTGCACAATTCAGTGTCCTCCCTTTTCCTAATGTTGTCATGGTGGCCATAGACTTTCTATTTCATTCCTCCCCTTACCCACCTCAGTGTGTGGCCCCCAACTAGCCCAAAATTAATCCCTCCTCTTCCCTCCCCACCCTGGTAATCTACAAAGTGTGTTCCCTTTCTCAAGCCCTTCTTCATCTTTTTACAACAATGGGCTCATACAATGTTTGTCTTTTTGTGATTGATTTCACTCAGCATAATGTCCTCCAGGCTTGTCTACATTGTGAGATGATTCCTGTATCCTTCATTGTTCTTTAATGTAGCATAGTATTCCATTATGTGAATGTACCCTAATTTGGTTATCCATTCATTTGTTGATGTGCATTTAGGTTGTTTCCATCTCTTTGCTATAGTGAATTGTGCTGCATTGAACATAGGCGTGCATATGTCTGTTCGTGCGCAGCCTCTCACTTCTTTAGGATATATTCCTAGTAATGGAATTGCTGGGTCAAATGGTATTTCTATTTTCAATTTTTAAAGGAAATGCTATACCACTTGCCACAGTGGTTGTACCATTTTACAATCCCACCAGCAGTGCACAAGAGTTTCAATCTCTCTGCAACCTTGCCAGCATTTATTTTCTGTCCTGTTGAACTTTGCTATTATTGCTGGGGTGAGATGGTATCATATTGTTGTTTTGATTTGTATCTCTTGAATGACTAAAGATTGTGAGCAATTCCTCATGTGTTTGTTTGCCACCAGCATATCGTCTTTAGTGAAGTGTCTGTTCAAGTCTCTTGGCCATTTTTGAATTGGGTTGTTTGTCTTTTGGTGTTGAGGTGTTACAGTTTTCTATAATTTTGGAGATAAGTCCTTTGTCAGATATGTCCGAGGCAAATATTTTCTCCCAATCTGTAGGTTGTCTTTTTACCCTTTTGACAAAGTCTTTTGATGCACATAAGAATTTAATTCTTAAAAGGTCCCAGTCATCTAGTCTTCTACCTCCTGTGCATTCTGGGTTAAGTTTGATAGTCTATTTATGCTGTAAATTAGGGCTCCTAGATTTGTCCCTATTTTATCTTTGATGAATTTTTTAGTTTTGGGTTTTACATTTAAGTCTTTGATCCAACTTGAGTTTGTTTTTGTATATAGGGTGAGGTATGGGTCTTGTTTCATATTTCTGCATGTGGATATCCAGTTTTGCCAGCACCATTTGTTAAAAAGGCTATCTCTTCCCCATTTAATGGGTCTTGAACCTTTGTCAAAGATCAGCCGTCCATAGATGGATGGGTCTATTTTGGACTTTCAATTCTGTTCCATTGGTCTATCTGTCTATCATTGTACCAATACCATGCTGCTTTGACTGCTGTGGCTGTATAGCAGGTTTTAAGATCTGGGAGTGTGAGACCTCCCACTTTGTTGTTCTTCTTCAGTAGTGCTCTGTTTATCCAAGGTCTCTTTCCTTTCCATATGAAGTTAGTGATTGGTTTTTCCTGTCCTTAAAAAAATTTGTTGGTATCTGGATCAGGATTGCATTAAATGTATAGATTGCTTTAGGTAGTATTGACATTTTCACAATGTTCACTCTACTTATCCATAAATAAGGCAGGTTCTTCCATTTATGTAGAGCCCTTATTGTCTCTTGTTGTAGTGTTTTATAGTTTTCTTTGTATAGATCTTTTTTTTTGTTTCTGGTAAGGTTTATTACTAGATATTTTATTTTTTTAGTTGCTATTGTAAATGCTATTTTTTCCCTTATTTCTTTATCAGAGTTCTCTTTGTTAGTGTAGAGAAATCCAATTGATTTTTGTATGTTGACCTTGTATCCTGCCACTTTGCTGAACCTCTATTAGTTCCAATAGTTTTTTTCTGAGTCTTTTGGGTTTTCTATGTACTGGGTCACATTGTTCGCAAATAGAGATAGTTTTACTTCCTCTTTGCCAATTTGTATGCCTTTTATTTCTGCTTGTTGCCTTATTGCCCTGGCCAGGACTTCCAATACAATGTTAAATAGAAGTGGTGATAGACGGCATCCCTGTCTGGTTCCCATTTGTAAGAGGAATGCCTTGAGTCTTTCTCCATTAATAATGATGTTGGCTGTTGGCTTTGCATATATGCCTTTTATTATGTTGAGGAATTTCCCTTCTATCCCTATTTTGCTGGGAGTTCTGAACAGGAATGGGTGTTGGATTTTATCAAATGCCTTTTCTGCCTCAATTGATAAAATCATATGGTTCTTTTCTTTTCTTTGGTTTATGTGGTGGATTACATTGATTGTTTTTCTGATGTTGAACCACCCTTGTAAACCTGGTATGAATCCCACTTGGTCAGGATGTATTAATTTTTTGATATGTTGTTGAATTCTGTTGGCTAGGATTTTGTTGAAGATTTTTGCATCTATGTTCATGAGAGATACTGGTCTGTAGTTTTCCTTTTTAGTGGTGTCTTTTCCTGGTTTTGCTATTAGAGTTATGCTTGTTTCATAAAATGAGTTTGAGAGTATTCCATCTTTTTCTATATTCTGGAATAGCTTGAGTAGTATAGATATCAACTCTTCCCTGAATATTTGGTAAAATTCTCCAGTGAAGCCATCAGGGCCAGGACTTTTCTTTGTGGGAAGTTTTTTATGAACTGCTCAATTTCTTCTTTTGTTATAGGTCTGTTCCAGTATTCTATCTCTGAGTAGTATAGTTTAGATGGGTCTTGTGATTCTAGAAACTTGTCCATATCTTCTAGGTTCTTGAATCTGTTGGAGTACAGTTTTCATAATATTCTGTCAGTATCTTTTTAATTTCAGTTGGTTCTGTTCTGATGACACCCTTTTCACTTACTATTTTTGTAATTTGCATCTTCTCTTTCTTTTCTTTTGTTAGATTTGCCAGTGCTTTGTAGATTTTGTTAATCTTTTCAAAGAACCAGCTTTTGTTTTGTTGATTTTCTGTATTTTTTTCTTCTCTGTTTCATTTATTTGTGCTCTGATCTTTATTATTTCCTTACTTCCTACTTACTGTAGTATTCTTTTGTTGTTCTTTTTCTAGTTGTTGAAATTGTTGAGTTAGAGTATTTATTTTGTTTCTTGCCTCTTTTTTGATGTATGCATTTATTGCTATAAACTGACCTCTGAGTACTGCTTTTGCTGTGTCCCATAGGTTTTGGTATGATGTATCTTTCTTCATTCTCATTTATTTCTAGGAATTCTTTTATTTCACTTTTTATTTCTTCTATTACCCAGTAGTCTTTGAGCAGTGAATTGTTCAACTTCCACATGTTCGATGTTTTTTTCTTTGATTTTCCTATTATTAATTTCTAATTTTATAGCATTGTGGTCTGAGAAGATGCTTTGTAGTATTTCAATGTTTTTGAATTTATTGAGGCTTGTTTTATGTCCTAACATATGATCTGTTCTGGAGAAGGGTCCATGTGCACTGGAGAAGAATGTGAATTGTGCTTTTGTTGGATGAAATTCTCTATATATGTCTATGAGGTCAAGATGGTTGATTGTGTTGTTGAGTTCTTCTGTATCTTTGTTGATTTTTTTTTTCTAGTTGATCTGTCCCTCCTTGAAGGTGGTGTGTTAAAGTCTCCTACTACAATTGTAGAGTAGTCTATTGTCCCTTTTAATTCAATTAATATTTGCTTCATGCATTTTGGAGCACTTTCATTGGGTGCATAGATATTTATTATCATAATGTCTTCTTGGTGCATGGACCCTTTCAGCATCATATAGTGTCCTTCTTTGTCTCTTATGTTGTTTTTCTCCTTAAATCTATTTTATCAGAAATCAATATTGCCACTCCTGTTCTTTTTTGATTACCATTGGCTTAGTATTTTTTTTTTCCCACCCCTTAACTCTTAATTTGTTTTTACCTTTGTGTCTGAGGTGGGTCTCTTGTAGGCAGCATATTGATGGGTCTTCTTTTTCTTATTCAGTCTGCCACTCTCTTTCTCTTGATTGATGCGTTTAGTCCATTTACATTGAGTGTAATTAGTGATAGGTATGAATTGATTGCTGTCATTCTATTGTGTTTTTTGTCGTGTTGTTGGAGTTTCCTTAGTCCATATATTTTTCTGTGCTGACTTCGTTTTGTTGTGAAGTGTTTCCTATCTTCTTTATTGTTGGTTTTGTGCTTACATAACCCATATGTTTTCCTTCCTTGTGGATTTGCTTGCGGGGATTGTTAATTTTCTCTGTGGTGACCTTGGAGTGAATTCTTGTCTCTATAGTTTTAGAACAGTCTGTTCCATGAGGACATTATCCTGTTTTCCTCTCTATTTGGAAGCTTGTACCTAGAACTTTTATTTACTTTGGTTAGTTGCTGAGCAGATTAGCTTCCTTGATTTTTAGTGTATGATGTTTTATGGTCTTATTTTGAGTGTCTATTTCTGATTTGGTTTTAGTGTTGATGTCATGTGTCTTGACTTTGTTGTTCTCTGTTGTGGCTTCTTTATTGGAAGGACTTCCTTAAGCATTTCTTGTAGGGTTGGTCTAGTTTTCACAAAATCCCTTAATTTCTGTTTGTCTGTGAATGTCTTGACTTCACCGTCATATTTGATAGATAATTTGGCTGGATATAGGATTCTTGGTTGGAAGTTCTTTTTCTTCAGTGTTTTATATATGCCATCCTATTGCCTTCTTGCCTGCATGGTTTCTGCTGAGTAATTGGAGCTCAGCCTAATTGTTTGATTATCATAAGTAATATTTCTTTTGTCCCAGGCAGCTTGCAAAATTCTTTCTTTGGCTTTGGTTTTGGAGAGTTTTATTATGGTATGCCTTGGTGTCTTTCTCTTGTGATCTATCCTATATGGGGTTCTATGAGCTTCTTTGACAACTATCTTTTCTTCCTTCATGATATGGGGGAAGTTTTCTGTTTGTAGATCTTCCACAGTTTTCTCAGTAGTTTTTTTCTTACCTCTTCTTGTTCTGGAATTCCAATGAGGTGTATGTTGTTTCTTTCATGTCATCCCATATAACTCTTAGGTTCTCTTCATTTCTCTTGAATCTTTGTTCTGATTTTTCTTCATATAGGTTGGTGTCCAGGGATTTGTCTTCTAGTTGAGAAATGCATTCTTCAGCCAGTTCTATGCTATTCTTTTGTGCAAAGAATTGTATTATGCAATTCTGTATCTTGGTATTCATCTCTGGATTTCTAACTGCTGCTTTTTTATGAGTTCTGATTATGTATTAATCTTGTTATTTTGTTCTTGAATGGGTTTCCTGAGTTCTTCCAGGTACTGCCTGTGTTCTCCTTACTTTTGTTTGGGGTTTCCTTAAGCTCTTGTAGAGTTCTATAAACATACCTTCTAAATTCCTTCTCGGCTAATTCTATTGCCTCCTCTTCCTCCATGTTTAATGAGACTTTTGTTTGGAATTTTACTTCTAATGTTTTGTCCTGTTTTTATTTTATTTGAGGTTGCCTGTTGTTTCCTAGACATTTGGAAGTTGTCTTTAACTGTTAGTTATATATTGATTTGTTTTGTCTTGGTTTTATGATTTAATATTTTGAAAAGATGGAGCTGGTATATTTTATCTTTTGGCCTATTAATTCAGGTGTGCTGGTTTGTTCTGCAGTTTTCTTTGTGATGATGGAATCATTGTGTGGAATGTGGATGCAGGTCTCTGTTTGTCGTAAAGGGAGTTTTGGATTCAGCTGGCAGGTGTTATGGTGGCTGAATGTGGTTTTTCTATTGGATGAGGCAGGGTAGAGGCAGAGGAAGGGGGAAGAAAAGAGAGAAGAAACAAGCTCCAAGGTGCCAGGAGCAGTTTCTAGGGTTTTGAGTGGGCTGCTATTGATGACATTATACTGTTACTCACAGGCCCACAGCTCAAGTTCAGCAAAGACTCCAATGTCAGGGGGCCACCGCTTTTTGCCTGATTCAGACGGATGCAAAAACCCCACTCTCCAGGCTATTCTGTGCCAAAAAGCTAGCCTAGCATAACTGCCTCGATCTACAATCTGTGATCTGCAACAGTAGTTTGTCTTAGGGCCCACTTGCTTCTGCCGTTATTGTTCTCTGTGGTCTCACTTCAGTGATACTGGAGCCAGAGAGATCTCTGCTCTCTCCCAGGGATCCCAAGTTTACTGATAAAAGCAGGTGCTGAAGGTAGATCCATGGGAGTGGCTGCAGATTCTCTGGTGTGGTGCTCTCCACTGCCCCAGGGAGGTCTCTGACGTTCTTTCTCACCTGCCAGTTGGCACTCCTCAGGGTAGGTTCACCTGTTTTTATTTTTTTCTCCCTCCAGGTAATTGCACTGTTCCTTTCTCCTTTCTAATCCTGTTCCCCTGAGTTTGGTGTACTCTGACTTAATGAGCTGTTCAGAGCACCGGAATCCCAACTTCAAACTGCTGCACTTAGTTTTTTAGGCACTAAGATGCTAGAGGGAACTAGTGTGTGTGCTACAGGAGAGACACCATTTTCAAGGCCTCTGACTCTGTGTATTCTTTCCATCTTCTTTTGATATTTCCTGCATCATTCAGTATTTTGCCCATAGAATCTTTAAATATTGCAAGTTGAGGCTTAAATTTTTTCCTGAGTTCTTTCAACTTGAGAAATGCCAAATGTTTTCTTCCCTTTTGGTTTTCTAACTCCAGGTCTTTGCACATTTCATTATAGTAATTGGTTTTATCTGCTTGAGCTGCTCTTTGAAATCTTCTGTTCAGCTCTTTTATCTTGTCATTTCTTCTATTTGCTTTAGCTACTCTCTGTTGAAGGGCAAGTTTCAGGGTCTCTTCTGAAATCCATTTTGGTATTTTCTTCCTTTCTTGTCTTTTTAATGATCTCTTGCTTTTTACATGGATGATATTCTTGATGTCATCCCACAATTGCTCTAGTTTTCAGTCATTGGTGTTCAGTGCATCAAATCTGTTCTTCAATGGTCTCTAAATTCAAGAGGGATATTATCAAGGTCATATTTTGGCTCTCATGGATTTGTTTCAGTTGTCTTCAACTTCAACATGAATGTGCATAGGAGCAGTTGATAGTCTGTTTCACAGTCAGCTCCTGGTCTTATTTTGGCAGAAGATATTGAACTTCTCCATTGCCTCTTGCCATAGATGTAGTCAATCTGATTCCTCTGTATCCCATCCGGTGAAGTCTTTGTGTATAGCCATCCCTTATGTTGTTGAAAAACATGAATAAGTCATTGATCTTACAAAATTCTATCATGCAATCTCCAGCATTATTTCTACCACCAAGGCCATAGTTTCCAACTACCAGTAACTCTTCTTTGTTTCCAATTTTTGTATTCCAGTCACCACTGATAATCAACACATCTTGTCAATTTTACACTGAAGAAGTTGGTAGAAATCTTCAATATCCTCATCTTTGGCTTTGGTGGTTGGTGCATAAATTTGAATAATAGTAGTATTACCTGGTCTTCCTTGTAGGGGTATGGGTATTATCCTATCACTGACAGCATTGTACTTCAGGACAGATCTTGAAACACTCTTTGTGACGATGAATGCCACACCATTCCTCTTCAATTTGTCATTCCTGGTATAGTAGATCATATGGTTGTCTGATTCAAAATGGCCAAAACCAGTCCATTACAGCTCACTAATGCCTAGGGTATCGGTCTTATGCATTCCATTTCATTTTTTGAACTTCTAATTTCCTAGATTCATACTTTGTACATTCCATGTTCCGATAGTCTTATTTTGAGTGCCTTCCAAACTGAGGGGCTCATCTTTCAGCATTATATTGGACAATGTTTGAGGGCTATTCAGAAGGTTTTTCAGTAATATATCAGATAGTGTTTCATAACATAACTGCTATTCATAACATTTTCATTGGTCAATTGTTCGAGAAGTGAATAGCCTCTTCCTTCTTTCAAGTCTGTCTTAGCCTGGAAGTTCTGCTGAAACCTGTCGACCATGGGTAACCCTGCTGGCATTTTGCAACACAGTGGCATAGCCTCTAGCCTCAAAGCAACATGTAAGCCACCACAGGATGACAAAATGACAGATAATTTTGTATCCCTTAGTTGTTCCTAACCCCTCTGCACCTGACTACCTTGGGCAATGGCCTTAAAGTAGAGCTGCCCACAAGTGAAAAGCAGCCCTTGAGCCCTAGCCCACCCACCTTTATAATAGAAATAGGCAAAAGACAAGAAATGCAAAATAGGAGGTGGCTAACCTCAAGAAGAAAAACACAAATAAAGCAAAATCATCTCAGAAACTTAGACTAAATTATAAGAAACACAAGAGAGAATAGATTTGATCAAAAATATAATGAGGGGCATGGGGGGGTATGAATAAAATAATCCAAAAGAACAAAAGCAAAATAAAGAAGTAAAAAAGAATCAAAGATAAAATAAAATAAGAGATTTAACAAGAAATCACAAGTATATGTGTGATTGCAGTCTCTAGATTTTTTAAATGAACACAATTAATTCATGAAATTATAGTCTAAAAATATTTCCAAGAATGAAAGAAGGTCTGAGTTTAACTATTGAAAACTGATGCCAAATGGTTACATGTTAGATATATATTATTAAACCTTAAAAGTAACAGAAATGTGGTTCAGATCTCCAGGCAAAAAGTGTAAATATGAAGAAAATAAAATCAGGGTGGTAATCAGCTTTCTCCATAACAACATATGAACCAAGATGACAGTGGAGCAACATTTCCAAGAAACTTTAAAAGAGGGTATGAACCAATGATTTTATATCTAGCCAAGTTGTCCTTCAAGTATCCTTTTTAATAAAACTGTTACAAACATATGAACTCAGGGAATTCTGTATTCATGAGTTCTTCTTGAGGCATCAATGAGAAAATAAAGTTTGTCCAATGAGGAGCTTACTGGAGAAAATATTGGAGATCTAAGACTAAAACAAAGATGAGGCCAAGGTGGAGATATAGTGTGTAGATGTCATGTTCTTTTTGTTAGGTGCTGTTGAGTCAACTCCGACTCATACCAACCCTTTGTACAACAGAATGAAACACCACACAGTCCTCCTTCATCCTCATAATCCATGCTGTGCTTGAATCCATCGTTGCAGCCACTGTGTCAGTCTTTTCAAGGGTCTTCCATTTCTTCACTGATCCTGTACTTTACCAATCATGATATTCTTTTCCAGGGAGTGGTCCCTTCTATCAACATGGCTAAAATAAGTGAGATGAAGTCAGGCCATTCTCACTTCTAAGGGGCAGACTAGCTGCACTTCTTCTCAGACAGATTTGTTTGTTCTTCTGGCAATCCATGGTATTTTCAGTATTTCTCACCAACACTACAATTCAAAGGCATCAACTGTTCTTTGGTCTTCCCATTGTCCAGCTTTCACATGCATATGAGGAGATTGAAAATACCATGGCTTGGGTTAGGCACATCTCATCTTCAAAGTGACATCTCTGCTGCTTAACCCTTTAAAGAAGCTTGCAGCAGATTTTCCCAGTGCAGTATGATTTCTGACCCCTGATTGCTGCTTCCATAGGTGTTGATGGTGGATCCAAGTAAAATGAAATCCCTGACAACTTTAATCTTTTCTCCATTTATCTTGATATTGCTTATTGGCCAGTTGTGAGAAATTTTTTTCCTTTATATTGAGATGTAATCCATACTGAATATGGTAGTCTTTGATCTTCATCAGTAAGTGCTTCAAGTCATCCTCACTTTCAGCAAGCAAGGTTGTCCCATCTGCATATTTCAGGTTGTTAATGAGTCTTCCTCTAATCCTAGTGCTGTGTTCTTCTTCATACAGTCCACCTTCTCAGATTATTTGCTCAGCATACAGATTGAATAAGGTACAATCCTGACATACACACTTCCTGATTTTAAGCCATGCATTATCCCCTGGTTTGTTTGAACAACAGCCTCTTAGTCTATGTACAGGTTCAGTCCCCATTCTTAGCAATATTATCCATAATTTGTTATGATCCACACAGTCAAATGCCTTTGCATAGTCAATAAAACACAAGAAGACATCTTTCTGGTATTATTCGTTTTCAGCTAAGATCCATGTTATGTCATGTGTACTGAAAAAGGACAAATAAGGTTTATCTAGAAATTAGGGGAAGAAAGGATAGAGAAAGGGGAAAATAAAATAATTAGTTGTCACATTGTTCATCCCACCCACTGCCATTGGGTCAATTCTGGCTCATAGCAGCTCTTTAGTTAGAAATTAAATAAAGTTCAATAAACCTTATAGTGGAAATCGAGGAAGGAAGGGGATTAAGAACATTAAAAGGGACTTATGGTTGCAGAAGAGAATGTAAATGCCACAGACTATGACAAAGTAAAACGGATATAAGTAGTAAAAACCAAGTAAAGGGTAGCTAAGTGGCTAAGTCAATCACTTCATTTGTTATCATACAGAGTCAATCTATTGTATACCATCCAAAAAGTGGACAACTAACTTTACTGTAAGTGATTTCTGAGGAGTCCTGGTGGAGCAGTGATTAAATGCTCATCTGCTGCTCTGGTTACCTAGTGTTGCTCTGACAGGAATATACCACAAATGGGATGGCTTGAACAAACAGTTTATTCTTACAATTTGGAGGCTTTAAGTCCAAGTTCAAAGTACCAGTATCTAGGGGTTGGGTGAAAGCCCCTCAACCTTGAGTTTCAGCTGTGCCTCCTGCTCCAGGCCCACTGGAGCTAGAGGCTTTTCTTCACTCAGCTGCTGAGGCTGACAAAGCCAAGGTTGACAAGTAAAAAGACACAGTCCCAATGTTACCAAAGCACATGGCAGGCCATTAATTCAAGTCCATCATAAGTCCCAAGGTCGACAGAGCATGGCAGGCTGCTGAACAACTGCACGGCTACATGCAGGGTCCAAGCGTGCCATAAGCTAGAGACCATTCCCAAACCTCTTTCTTATATACAGGGAATCAGACCACATACCCAAAAGCAGCTACTCAGCTGCTCACAGTAGATTCCACCATGGAGTTGATTGCCAGTCTCATCATGGGGAATACTACATCCAGCTGGCCATCCACTCAACCAGGCCGAGCCAAGTTGACACACAAACTTAACCACATCTGCTATCAAACCTTTAGTGGGTTGAACCCACCAGCTTCTCTGGGGCAGAAAGATGAAGCAGTGTGCTTCCATAAAGATTATGATCTTGGCAACTTTATGGGGCAGTTTTACCCTGTATTTAGGGTTGTTATGGGTTGGAATTGGCTTGAAGACAATGGGTGTGGTGTATTTTTGTGACCTGATTTCTAATTGTGTATTGATTTAATAAACTCTTAATTATGAAGTTTTTGGGTTTTTTTTAGGAATTACTGTCTCTTGTGATAGATACATTAGTCTGCCTGAGATTTGTCACTCCTTTGGTTTTACTTTGATTTCTTCTTCCTCTGATATATTTGAATAAAAATAAGTGTAAAAATTTTAATTGCAAAAGAGGAGGGTCATTAGAATAAAGGTAATGACTAGAACAAAAATACAACCTTTTCCAAACACCAAAAGAAATAAAAAACAAAAGAGCAGAGAAAATGAACCACCATGAAATATTATATATACAATAAATATAAATATAAATAAGTCATATCACAGTTCCTCGGAAGGAAGGTTGGGCATTCCTACTTCCATAGTGATACTGCCTCGGAAACCCAAGGAGGGGTCGCTATGAGTCGGGGCTGACTCGATGGCAAACAACAACAACAACAACAATATCACAGTTGAGACCAGATTAAATGAATCAATCATATAAAAAAATCTAGGTGTCACTTGTGTCACTCATCTGTTAAAGGAACATAAGTTTCAGACAGGCTCACAAAGCAAAATCCAACCCTATGCTATATTAAAAGCTCATATGTAAAATGAGTCATAAAGGCTAATAATTGAGTTTTGTGCAAAGATATAAGAAATCAATGTAGATTCTTCAATAAGTTAAGCATAGACTTACCGTATGACCCAGAAATTCTACTCCTAGGACTTGGAAGCAAGGATTCAAACAGATATTCGTACAACAATGTTCTGTACCATTATTCACAGTAGCCAAGAGGTGGAAATAAGCCAAGGGTCCATCAACAGATGAATGGATACACAAAATGTAGTATATAATATAATGTAATGTTACTTATTTTAAAGGAGAAATCAAGTTCTATTACATGCTAAGACTAGGATGAACCTTGAAAATACTGTTAAGTGAAATAAATCAGACACAAAAGAGAAACATTGTATGATTCCACTTACATGAAATATGTAGGACAGGCAATTGCATAGTTGTTGTTAGGTTCTGTTGAGTCATCTCCGACTCATAGCCACCCTATGCACAGCAGAAAGAATGAAACACTGCCCAGTTGTGCATGCCAGCTCCGTGATCCCTGCAATACTCGAGCCCACCGCCGCAGGCACTGTGTCAGTCCATCTCAATGAGGGCCTTCCCCTCTTTTGTGGACCCTCCACCTTACCAAGCATGACATCCTTCTCCAGGGAATGGTCCCTTCTGATAACATGACCAAAGTATGTGAGACGAAGTCTGGCCATTCTCACTTCCAAGGAGCATTCCAGATGCACTTCCTCAAGGACAGACCTGTTAGTTCTTTTAGCAGTCCATGGTACTTTCAGCATTCTTCACCAGCACCGCAGCTCGAAAGCATCAATTCTTCTTGGGTCTTCCTTATTCATTGTCCAGCTCTCACATGCATATGAGGTGATTGAAAATACCATGGCTTGGGTCAGATGCACTTTAGTCCTCAAGGAGACATATTTGCTCCTCAGCAGTTGAAAGAGGTCCTTTGTAGCCAACTTGCCCAGTGCTATACATCATCTGTTGTCCTGACATCTGTTTCCATTGGCATTGATTATAGAACCACACAATGTGAAATCTTTGATAACTTCAATCTTTTCTCCTTTTATCGTGATGCTGCTTATAGGTCCAGTTGTGAGGATTTTTGTTTTCTTTATATTGAGATGTAATCCATACTGCAGACTGTGTTCTTCAATCTTCATCAGTAAGTGCCTCAAGTCAGCCTCACTTTCAGCAAGCAAAGTTGTGTCATCAGCATATCACAGGTTGTTAATGATTCTTCCTCCAATCTTGATGCCATGTTCTTCTTCATATAGTTCAGTTTCTTAGATTATTTGCTCAGCATATAGATTGAATAAGTATGGTGAAAGGATACAACCCTGACTCACTCCCTTCTTGATTTTAAGCCAGGCAGTGTCCCCTTGTTCTGTAAGAATGACAGCCTCCTGGTCTATGTATATGTTCCTCATGAGTACAATTAAATGTTCTGGAATCCCCATTCTTCTTTATGATTGTGTAGATCATAACAAATTATGTTATGCATAATTTGTTATGATCTACACAATTAAATGCTTTTGCATAGTCAATGAAACACATAAGGCATAGAGGTTACAGTTTATTAGCAGTAACCAGTGTGGGTGGGAGAGTAGAAAATGGGGAGTTATTGCTTAAGGAGTACTAAGTTTCTTTTAAGGGTCATGGAAAAGATTAGAAATGGATAGTGGTGATGATTGCACAGCATAATATATGTAAATAATGTCATTGAATTGTACATGTAAAAATGGTTGAAATGACAAATGTCATATGTACTTTACAACAATAATGTTTTTTTAAGAAATGCAAATACCACCCATGGAAGTACCTGGCACAAAGTTGGCATAAGTGGGCACAAGGCCAGATGCAATGACTGGAAGCATAAAATTGCCATGAAAGGCAGACTGCAGATGTAGGCTACTCTATTGAGAGGGTTAGCTTTGAGGCCAAGAAGAAGGCAGCAGTTGAAGTTCAAGGGTTGATCAATTTAAGTATGTGTTCTGGTTACCTAGTACCACTCTGACAGGAATATACCACAAGTGGGATGGCTTAAACACACAGGAGTTTATTCTCTTACAGTTTGGGAGGATTTAAGTCCGAGTTCCGACTGCCAGGCTCCAGGGGCTGTGTGAAAGCCCCTCGACCTTGGGCTTCAGCTGTGTCTCTTGCTCCTGTCCCACTGAAGCTGGAGGCTTTTCTTCACTCAGCTGCTGGCTGCTGAGACTGACAAGGCAAGATTGATAAGTAATAAGGCACAGTCCCGATGCTACCAAACAACATGGCAGGCCATTGATTCAAGTCCATTGAAAGTCCCAGGATTGGCAGAGCATGGCAGGTTGGTGAACAATGATTTGGCTACATGCAGGGTTCAAGCATGCCATAAGTTAAAGACCATTTCCCAAGGCTTCTATTTATATACAGGAAGCAGACCACATACCCAAAGACAGCTACTCAGCTGCTCATGGTAGATTCCACCATGGAGTTGATTACCAGTCTCATGGGGAATACTACATCCAGCTGCCCAGCCACAGGCCCAGCCAAGTTGACACAAAACTACCACAGTAAGTTTACCTTCAATGAGACAAGAACTAGAAGAGCTTATGGTATGATGTCAGCTCCTATACAGTGAAAGAACACTTATTTTTGTCTACTTGAGGGAAATAGATTAATTCTGTACATTGTCAAGGAGTTTACAGCATACTAGAAGAACTGTGGTGGTGGTGGTTAGGTCCTTCGAATCAATTCCGACTCATAGCGACTCTCTGCACAACAGAAGGGAACACTGCCTAGTCTTGCTCCCCATTCACAATCCTTGCTATGTTTGAGCCATCATCATTGCAGCCAGTGTCAGTCCATCTTGTTCATGGGTCTTTCCCTTTTTCTCTGACCTCCACTTTACCAAGCAGGCTATCCTTCTCCAGGGACTGGTCTCTTCTGACAACCTGACAAAGTAGGTGAGATGTAGTCTGGCCATTCTCACTTCTAAGGAGCATTCTGCCTGTACTTCTTCCAGGACAGATTTGTTTGTTCTTCTGACAGTCCATGATATTTTCAGCATTCTTCACAAATACTACAATTCAAAGGTATCAATTCTTCTGCAGTCTTCCTTATTCATTGTCCAGTTTTCACATGCAAATGAGGAGATTGAAAATACAATGGCGTGTGTTAGACATACCTTAGTCTTCAAAGTGACATCTTTGCTCTTCAACACTTTAAACAGGTCTTTTGCTGCAAAAGACCTCTTTTGTCAGAAGGGACCATTCCCTGGAGAAGGATATCATACTTGGTAAAGTGGAAAGTTGATGAAAAAGGGGAAGGCCCTTAACAAGATGGATTGACACAATGGCTGCAATGATGGGCTCAGGTATAACAAGGATAGCGAGGCTAGCACAGGGCCAGGCAGTTTTTTGTTTTGTTGTGCATAGGGTCGCTATGAGATGGAGGCAACTCGAAGGCACCTAACAGCAATAACAACATTTGCCACAAAAGACTAGAAGAGTTAAGGCAATAAAATTTGGAGGGTAGAAGTTCCAAAGATGGAGGGCGGGGGAACAAAGTGCTCTGGGAGGAGGGAGTAATTCCATCCAAGGAAAGTAGTCAGTAAAATCTCTGTGAGGAGGTGGCAGTTATCTGAGACCTAAGGGATTTTAATAGAATTTTTATTTGATGTAAGAAAACAGAATTAGATAGATTTGTTGTTGTATGCTATCAAGTCAATTCCGACTCATAGTTATCCTACAAGACAGAGTAGAACTGGTTCACAGTGTTTCCTAGGCTGTAATCTTTATGGAAGCAGATCACCAAATCTTTTCTCCTGTGTGACCCACTGGTGGGTTCAAACTGTTTAACACTGACCTTTCAATTAACAGCCATTGCTTAATCATTGCACCACCAGGGCTCCTTTAGATAGATCTACTGATGATAAAAGGTGCCCTGAGTGCAGTGGTTTAGTACTCAGCTGCTAACCTAAAGGTTAATGGTTCAAACCCACCAGCCACTCCATGGAAGAAAGATATGGCATTCTGCTTCCATAAAGATTGTTGTTTGTTGTTATGTGCCGTCAAGTCGGACCCGACTCATAGCGACCCCTCCTTGGGTTTCCGAGCCAGTATCACTACGGAAGTAGATTGCCCCATCTTCCTTCCGAGGAGTGGCTGGTGGGTTTGAACCGCCAGTCTTCTGGTTAGCAGTCAAATGCCTTA
>NW_006921729.1:5103842-5108331 GCF_000298275.1 Orycteropus afer afer
CCACCAGAGCTCCTAGATTATAGCCTTGGAAACACGATGGGGCAGTTCTACTCTGTCCTATAGGGCCGCTGTGAGTCAGAGTGAACTCGATGGCATTGGGTTTGATAGTTTTGGTACTAATGGTAAATTTACCTTTGATGGTTCACTTAAATTTTTGGGGCCTGAGTTCCCTCATTTCTGAGATGAATTTTGTGCCCTAATCTGTACCACACTTGAGCAGAAACAAATCTCCTTAAGAATAAATGCTGGAAGAGTGGATATTTCTTGACAACTGCATAGTTATCTGTTGTTGTTGTTCTATGTTGCCGTTGAGTCAGATCTGACTCATAGCCACCCCTCCTTGGGTTTCCAAGGAGGGATCACTACAGAAGTAAATTGTCTGATCTTCCTTCCGAGGAGTGGCTGGTAGATTTGAACCATAACAGAAATACTGCAAATGAATGGCTTTAACAAACAAAAATTGTTTTCTCACAGTTTAGGCTGCTAGAAGTCTGAATTCAGGGTGCTGGCTTTAGGGGAAGGCTTTGTTTCTTTGTTGGCTCTGGAGGAGAGTCCTTGTCTCTTCTGAGCTTTTGCTCCTGAGCAATCGTCATGTGGCTTGGCATTTCTCCCCCCACATCTTGGCTTGCTTGCTTGCATTTAACTTCTTTTATATCTCAAAAGACATTAACTCAAAACAAACCCTACACTAATCCTGCTTTATTAACATAACAAAGACAACCCATTCCCAAATGGCATTATAACCACAGGTGTAGAAGTTAGGATTTACAACATATTTTGTAAGTACAAAGTTCAGTAATCAGCACTCTCTTTGTTGATACACTGAAGGCAGTTTCTTGAATGAGTAGCCCCTTGGAAGAAGGGATTGCTTAGCTCAGTAATTGTGTGAGCCTTTTATTTTCCTAAGATGCTTAATGTCCAACTCTTGTTTCCTTCTTTCCATTTACCACCAGATTTCAAGAGATGTCTTCTAAATTTTAGTAGTTGCCTCCCTAATCCTGAAAAGCAGTTTCTTCTTTCCATTTCTTTCTTTTAATTATAATGCCTTCTTGTCTCAGTTTTCTGGTGCAGCTATAACAGAAATACCACAAGTGTGTGGCTTTAACAAACAGAAATTTATTTTCTCAGTTTAGGCTGCTAGAAGTCTGAATTCAGGGCAGCACCTCTAGGAGAAGGCTTTCTCTCTTGGTTTGCTCTGGGTAAAAGGTTCTCTTTTCAGCTCTGTTCCTCTGGTCCTTGGTGGTTATCATGTGGTGTGGCTTCCATCTTCCCCATCTGTGCTTCCATGCTTCTGTGCCTAATGTGCTCTTTCTATATCTCAAAGGTGATTGGCTTAAGACACAGTTTACACTGATAGGCCTCATTAGCATAACAAAGTAAATTTATTCCCAAATGGGGTTATATCTGCAAGTACAGGGATTAGGATTACAACATATATTTTTTTGGGAGACACAATTCAATCCACAATAGCATTTCTACTTTTGATCCTGAGCACTTTCAGATCTCTTCATTTCAATTTCTCCATAGCCAGTGCCCTAGTCTTCTAGGTCTTAGATCTGTTCTCATTTTTTTCCACTTAGTGTGGGACTCTCTGGTGTGCTTCATTCTGTGTTTCATCACAGCCCCCTGCTGTCCTCTTCTTTCCCATGCAATCTCTTCCCTGAACTCCATTTGGGTGTGAGTTCTAGAGCTGGCTCTGATTTTCTTCTGTTGAATATTTATTCCTCTGCTTACATATAAGTTGATGATGTTTTTAGTCTCTGTACTTTGTTTTGCTATAGCATGGGTTAAGGGTGGTTTCCTTTGCTGTCTTTAATAGTCTATATTTTCTGAAGGATGTTTGAGTGGATTCAGATTTAGATGGCTGCTACAGAGCAATTCTACTCTGTTGTATAGGGACACTATGAGTCAGAGTTGACTCAATGGCACACAACAACAATTATCCTACAAAAGGAGTCCCTGAGTGGTACAATTGGTTAAATGCTTGGTTACTAATGAAAAGATAGGCAGTTTGAATCCACCCAGAAGCACCTCAGAAGAAAGGCCTAGTGATCTACTTCCAAAACATCACAGCCATTGCAAACTCTATGGGGTGCAGTTTTACTCTTCAGTTAATGGGGTTACCATGAGTTGGGACTGACTCAATGGTAACTGGTTTGCTTTTGGTTTATTATCCTACACAAGACATTATTCATACATATTCTGAAGGCCTCACATCTTTCAAAGAAGCCTAAGTGTAAATCAGATACAAAATAAAACAGCTGTGGCATAAACTTAGGAGTTGCTTGTGTTTGGGTGCTCTGAACATTTTCTGCTCAGCCTTTTCCCCATTCTTAGACAACCACTGGAAGTAATCAATGGAATCCCTCCAGTAAGTGATATAAAGATGCTTGGACTTGGTGTTTACTGTGGTGTCTCCAAGCCCTAATTCTATGACTACCATTGATGCTTAACTGACAAATGATTCAGTTAGCTGAAATATCAATGCAATCTTATCAATGAGATTTCTGGGATTTTCCTTCTCTTCTTTCTATCCTAGATTGTTTTATAAGCAACCACTAGAAAAACAGGAGTGGGGTACAGAGATGAATTCATGACTGTGTCTTGTGAAATCCTAATGGTGTGCTAAGCTAAAATGCCTAATTGACATGGGGAATTTTCATTCTGCTAGATAAACTCCTTCCCCTGAAACAGAACCTTATAAATGCTTCCTCTACAGAATCATAATTTTCTGAAGTCTTGTGCTAGACCTGCTAAAAAATGCTCTACAAAGTTCCCTCCTGCTTCTTGCTAATTGGCTTCCATAAGCTTCTGTCTATGTTAGCAAATTTTAAATTCCCTTCTGAACATCATCTGGCTAGATGCTCTTTACGAAAAAATAAGAAACCTTTTCAAATCATGGTGCTTCTTAACATGAATATAATGCTTTTACTTTTTCACTAAATCCTTGAAATCCGTTATTTCATCAGAGCCTTTCTCATTCAGGTTAGCTGGAAAGGTGTTCTCAAAAGTGATTTATTTTTTTACAAGATAAAACTAAGGTCAAGAAAAGTGAAGTCTAGTTGAAAAAACTAGATTTATAATTCATGTTTCTTCATCTTCAGATAAATGGACACTGTCCACTAGATTTAGTCAAATCTGTAATTAATGCAGATTACATTAATTCACATTTCAATTTATATCAATGACAATACCAAAATATTGATGAGTATTAAGGAGTCTCCGGGTGTTGCAAACGGTTAAGCGTTGGACTACTAACTAAAAGGTTGGTGGTTCAGATCTACCCAGAAGCACCTCAGAAGACAGGCCTGGAAATCTATTTCCAAAAGATTACAGCCTTGAAAACCATATGGAGCACACATGAGGTCGCCATGAGTTTGAATTGATTTGATGGCAACTAACAACAACAAAGTGAGCATTATGCGGCAGTGGTGGTTCAGTGACAGATTCTCAACTTCATGCAGAAGACCCAGGTTCAGTTCCTGGCAATGCACCTCATGCACAGCTGCCGCTTGTCTTTCAGTGGAGGCTGGTGCATTGCTATGATGCTGCAGATTCAGCAGTGCTTCCCAACTCAGACAAACTAAGAAGAAAAGCCTGGCTATCTACTTCTGAGAATCAGTCAATGAGATCCCCAAGAGATGCATGGGTAGGCGCTAACAACACCACCACCAACAAAGTAAGTAGCCTTAATTATGAATTGAGAAGGGGCTTTTGCATTGAGCTCATACATCTACTTCAGTGCTTATTGATACTTTTGTGTCACTGATCACATTAATTATGACCTTCTAAATAACCGAAGTGTGGAAGCAGCAGTCAAGAAATCAAATGACATATTGCATGAGGCAAATCTGCTGCAAAAGACCTCTTTAAAGTATTAAAGAGTAAAGGTGTTACTTTGAAGACTAAGGTGCCTCCTGACCCAAGCTACTTCATATGCATGTGAGAGCTGGACAGTGAATAAAGAAGACCACAGCCAGATTGCTCCTTAGAAGTGAGAATGGCCAGGCTTTGTCTCACTTGCTTTGGTCAGGTTGTAAGAAGGGACCAGAACCTGGAGAAGAATATCATGCTTGATAAAGTAGAAAGTCAGCTAAAAAGGGGAAGGCCCTCAATGAGACAGACTGACGTAGTGGCTGCAATGATGGGCTGAAGCATAGCAAGGATTGTGGTGATGGCATAGAACCAGGCAGTGTTTCATTCTGTTGTCCATAGGTTACCATGACTCAGAGCTAACTTGATGACACCTAATAACAACAGTTAACTGAAATTTCTGAAATGTTTGGTGAGAATGATGATGTAATTTATATGACCATAGGGGATGAGAGACAACGCAGGGACGCCAGTGTAGCAGGCCGGAAGAGCAGAGAAGGGGATAAAAGCCTTGAGCCCCAGGCTTACAGGTGAGGAGAGACAACGCAGGGACGCCAGAGTAGCAGGCCAGAAGAGCAGGGAAGGGGATAAAAGCCTTGAGCCCCAGGCTTATAGG
>NW_006921729.1:5111492-5141421 GCF_000298275.1 Orycteropus afer afer
GATGTCATGCTTGGTAGGGTGGAGGGTCGACGAAAGAGGGGGAGGCCTTCAACGAGATGGATTGATACGGTGGCTGCAATGATGAACTCAAATATAGCAGGGATTGTGGAGCTGGCGTGGGATCGGGCAGTGTTTTGTTCTGCTGTGCATGGGGTCGCTATGAGTCGGAAATGACTCGATGGCACTTAACAACAACAACAGGGGATGAGAATTGGGACAAAGAAGAACCAATTCAAAGGTCTCGGACTCTGCATAGTTTCTCCAATGAGAAAACTAACCACACCCTCTGATATCTATGAAGAAAAAGTCAAATGGCAGGAGTCAAATGGAGTAGGTGACCATGTCATTGTAATTTTGTTAAGGATAAAATCTGATTCTAAGTGTAAGCAATTGTCTTTTTGGCTTGATACCAACACATGGCATCAAGGATTGGTAATCTCTGAGCCTCCTTTGGAAATGCTCGAAAGATCAATCATAGTCTTTCCCTCATAGATGGGAGCTCTGGTAGCACAGTGCCTAAGGCATTTGACTGCTAACCAGAAGGTTGGCAGTTCAAACCCACCAGCCACTCCTCAGAAGAAAGGTTGGGCAATCTACTTCTGTAGTGATACCACCTCGGAAACCCAAGGAGGGGTCGCTATGAGTCAGGGCCGACTCAACGGCACATAACAACAACAGCAAACATAGAGAATATACAGAACACACTGGGACAAAAAATCATTCTTCTCCAATGGGAACACATATGACTGACCATGCGTGGGAATACTAGGGAGGAAGATCCCAAAGTGGGGATTTGCATAGGATCCATTGCACACCACTATGTCCTTTGAGCCTCCCAACTACCTCTCAGGTAGGTATTAGTATACTAGCCTTGTAGATAATGTAACTGAGGCTCATAGAAGTTAGTAAGTTACCCAATATGAGAAAGTTAGTAAGTAATGGAGCCTAGAAGAGGCCCAGATTTGTATGAATTCAAAGACTTGACTTAACCAGCATATTAAACTTCCAAAGATTCATCACTGTATGAAAAGACAGGTCCTTCATCATACAAACAGGTGCTTCACCTATTTACATCTCACATCCTTCACCTGCAAGTACAGATAATACTATGTGCTTTATAGCAATGGCATGAGGATTGAATAAGGAGCTTATGGAAACTTCTGGTATATAATAGACAATAGACAATCATTCTGCATTAACTGCCATTATTTGGCCATCCATATCAATAATTCAAAAACTATTTATTGAGCAAATCCTATTAGCTATCATCATTGAACACTTTCTATGTGTCAGGTACAGTGCTTATATGCTTGGTAATTTCTATTTTATGTAATACTTATAATAGCCCTATAACGTAAGTGTTATTATTATCATTTCCATTTTACAGATGAGGAAAGAGACTTAGAAATGCAGAGAGGTACAATGAGTCCAATTGCCTGAAAATTAATTCCCAAAAGCTAAGCTATTATGCCAAAAGAATGATTTGCTAGATTATTAAGGATTTTTACAAAGTTTTGTTTTACATCAATACCATCCCTGCCCTCGCCCCGTCTCTGACTCCACTTCTAAATTTTATATAGGTTTGAGTGGCATATTCCTTAATCATACAACAGGTTTTTGTTTGTTTGTTTGTTTGTTTTGTATTCTATACTATGACTTGGGAGTCCCTAGGTAGCAAAAATGGCTAAATGCTTGACTACTAGTTGAGAGTTTGGTGGTCCATACCCACCCAGGGATGCCTTGGAAGATATGTCTGGTGATCTGCTTTTGAAAGGTCACAGCCTTGAAAACCCTATGGAGAACAATTCTACTTCAACATATATGGGGTTGCCATGAATCAGAATCGATGGCAACTAGCAACAATAGCATTCTTAACTACTTGCCTGTACACCTGCCCTGCCTCTTGTGGGGAAATCATGCCTTGAGCTGTCTTATGCCAGTTTTTCTGCCCAAGAGTTTACAGTGAATTGTTGTTCAGGCCAAATATCATTGATTAATCAGTAGATAATTGGATGAAGTAAATAATTGGATGAAGTTATTTGTTTATGACTAATTGAGTTTCAGCTAATTGCCCTAAGGCCAGGCTGGTGGCCAGCTTTTTGTCATTGTTGGTGCTGATATACCAGATGGCAGGGCACTGACACCAAGTCCGCTGCCATGAATGATGCAATTGCTCAGTATGTTTGAAACTTATCCTTCTCCACTTTGAGGTACTGTGTCCAGAGAGCAAGATGATCTCAGGGGAAGCCTGACCTGGCAGTTACCCAATCTCATGTTTATAAAAAGCCCAATAATGCATGTTGTTTATTTTTAGTTTTGACTAGTCTGTCTGTCAAAGTTCACTTCCTATAATAGAAAGAAAGGGGCTGGTTTGTTTTCCCTCTCCACCCTCTTGCCTCAGCAACATGTGCTAGAATCATTAAGGTCCTCTCTTTCTCTCATCCCCTCACCTTAATGCTTGTCATTTTCTGCTTCTTAAGTAGTACCTCATGAGACAGTCCACAGTCCTTCCCACCATTACCCAACAGAAAGCCACCATGATCTCTTGCTTGATCACTAAAACAAACTTCCAAAAGCTCTCTCAATTCTATCATTTTCCATCCTAATCTGTTCTCCACACCACAAACATAATGATCCTCCTAAAATGTAAATGCCATTTAACATAGTAGCGACTGGGATCTTAAAAGCTTGCAATTGGCCATCTAGATGCAACGATGGGTTTCTCCTCATCTAGAGCAAAGAAGAATGAAGAAAACCAAAGAAACATGGAAACAATTAGTCCAAGGTACACCATGCAATCCTTAGCCTATACAATTATGAGACCAGAAGAACTAGATGGTGCCTGGCTACCAATGTCAACCACTCAGAGGAGGATCTCTGTATGAGATCCTGGATAGAGAGGGAGAACAATGTGGAACAAAACTCAAAACCATTACAAAAAAAAAAAAAAAAAGCGACCAGGTTTGCTGGTCTGATAGAGTCTGGTGGAACCCCTGAGACTATGGCGTCTAGCTACCCTTCAGGTCTGGAATTGAACCCACTCCTGTGGCTTCCAGCCAAACAAAAGACAGACATATGAACTGAACGTTTATATTAGGTAGGTACATTCCTTGGAGAGATCAATCATGGGAGAATAGAAAGGCTGTGTATGCACAGGGAGACAGCTCAGGGGGCAGGAGTGCATGGAGGGATGGACACAGGGAAGAGGTAACTATGGGAAGAAGTGGGAGGGAAGCTGTTGCATTATGGGAAATTATAGTCAATGTCATGAGACAAAGTGTATGTGAACTGCTGTATGGAAAGTGAATTTGCTCTGTAAACTTTCACTCAAATAACAATAAAAATTAAATAAATAAAAAAATGCCATATGATGTCACTCTGCAGCTCAGAATGTATCATAGGCTCCTGGATATCTTCAGAATAAAGTGTGGATGAAAATGTCTGAGAGCCAAGCACTGCACAGTCAGAACCCAGTGTCTTCTCCATGAGGACACTGTCTTTCTGCCAATGAGAACCAAGCAGTTCTCCTAACAGTGTGATGAATTGAATTGTGTGCCCCTTCCCCCAAATACATGTTGGAAACCTAACTCCTATAATTGTGGATGTAATATAATATAATATAATATAATATAAAATAATGTAATGTAATCACATTCCATAATGCAGTGTAATGAAGCCATGCCAGGGTAGGACGTGTCCTACACTTAATCACCTCTGACTCATAAAAAGTGCAGATTAGACACAGAAACAAGCACATAATGGGGAAGGTGACACGTGAGGATCCTGTACCAACCAAGGAACCAAGGAACCCCCGGGCTACCTACAGGGAAAGCATCAGCGCAGCTGAGATATTGATTTACACTTCAAGCCTCTAGAACAGCGAGAAAATAAAATTTTGTTCTTTAAAACCACCCACTTGTGGCATTTCTGTTGCAGCAGCACTAGAAAACTTAGACAGACAGCATTCTCTCTTCACTGTTAACCTTTTGCACATATTGTCCCCTCTGCTTGGAATGCCTTGCCCTTCCCTTTTCTCTGCCTGACTGCCTCTTACTTGTGTTCATGCAAATCAAGGAGGTACAATTTCTATGTCCTTACATAGCACTTCCATCAGATCACTAAGTATACTATATCACAATTGATGGTTCCTCTTGTGCTTTCAAGGACCCCTGGTGGTACAGTAGTTAAAAGATCAGTTGCTAACTGAAAGGTCGGCCTTTTGAACCCACCAGCCTCTCCATGGGAGAAGGTTGTTGCAATCTGTTTCCAAAAAGATTAAAACTTTGGAAACCCTGTGGAGCAGTTCTACTCTGTTCTGTAGGGTTGTTCTGAATCAAATAGACTTGATTGCAATGGGTTTGGGTTTCTTATGCCTTTGCCATAAGATTATTAACTCATTAAGGTTGAGTACACAGGATGGGCCAAATAAATTATTATCTAAGGAATGAATTAAATTAAATGGCACATTTGACCATGGAAGACTAGGTATTGTGGACAATTCTCCTTTTCCTCAGGTGAGGACAGCTAGAAAACTTGTATAAAATCAAAGGAAAATATTCTTGAAGGCACAGAAGAGCTAGCAAAATAGTGAAGAGTGACTGGGCCAAGATTCAAGGGGCAGCAGAGGTCCAAGGTTATGAGGCTAAGTCATTTTTTGATACCAGCATAACCTTGATAGAACAATCTAATATGGGTATTACAAGAAAGAAAACTTAGTGGTATATCTTTTTCTTGAATAAGGATGCAAATAGCCTGAATATTAGCAAATGAAATCCAGTAAAATTTTAAGAGGGTAGTATACACTGACCAAAGTGGTTAATTTAATATTTGAAAGCAAACAATGAAATGCTCCACATTAACATAATAAAGCAGGAAGATCATAGGATCATTTCCATAGATGTGGAAACTGGTTTATTGTAATTCAGCATCCATTCTTATAACAGCACTTTCAAAACAAAGAATAGAATGAATTCTATAAAAGATATCTCCTAAACACCTTCAGTAAACAAGCACCTAATTGTTAAGTAGTGAAGGCTTTCTCACTGAGATCAGAAAAAAGACAAGGATGCCCACTCTCATCACTTTTATTCAACATTGTTTTGGAGGTCAAAACCAGGCTATAGGACAAGAAAAAGAAATAAAATTATGGATACTGGATATGATGAAATGAAGCAAATTATTTATAAGTAACATAATTGTAAAGAGTATGAAGGATCTAAGAATTAAAAATTTATAGGGGTACTGGAGGGTGGCCTCTTTCTCCCTGTCACTCTCAGCGGGCATCATTCAGTGGAGAGGTGTTTCTAGGAAACATGCAGAAGGAAGCATTGGCCTGAGTGGGTCTTCACAATGTGTTGCTGGGCTGTGTTGCCACTGCCTACATGTCTGGGCTCTGGCTCAAGTCATGGTCTTAAGAAATCAGCCAAAGTATAGGAAACACAATGCATTTCCAAAGGGCAAAAATAAGCAAACTAAGCTAGTTGCTGTGAAATCAGTTCTGACTCTGATGACCTCATGTGTTTCAGACTAAAACTATGCCCCGTGGAATGTTCATGGCTGTGAACTTCTGGAAGCAGATCACCAGGTCTTTCTTCTGAGATGCCTCTGAGTAGATTTAAATTGCCAACATGTCGTTTAGTAGCTTAACCATTTGTATCACCCAGGCCTGCTAGACCTCTGCAATTTCATCTCCCTGTTCTCTTGCATTAACAAAACAAAACAGAACAAAAAACTAGCCTACAAATCTCTCCAGGGCCTGATCTCAAGTCAGTTCCAATTATCCCCCAAGCTGCATGATTCTGACTTACCTACATCATATAGGAATGGATGGGAAAGCTGCAGAGATCCTGTATGACTTTTGCCCTGATTTCTCCCCAAACCATAGCATAGAGAGCTGACAGGGTACACGGTGTTTGAAGAGGGCTTGAAAGAAGCAGAGCTAGTGCTTTGCTCTGTCAACAGATCCTGGAGGAGTTTGCGGTAAAGGGAAGGAAAAATCAATATGGTTGTTTAAAAATATAACGGTGGCTGCTAAGCAGTATTGGAAAGGGCATCCCAAGGAGGACTTTCACAGCTTTGGGGAAGGAGGAGGAAGTTCATAGCATTTGGTTAGCTTCATACTTATGTCTTCTCCCATTTCTGAGTGGGCTGCTTCAGAACCATTCCTACCTTCTAATTGTGCCCAGCAATAGTAATAGCTGGTTTTTCTTAAGTGCTTAGAACATGAAGTTTTTATGTGAAGTTTTACACACAAAATCAGTGGTAATATTAACTCTGTTGTTGTTGTGTGCCTTAGGCACTATGTTACCAGAGCTCCTAATATTAACTCTAGTTAAAGATTTTACTCCCAGTACTACTTTACCACTACTGTTTCAAAGTTTGTCAGGTATTTTTGTAAAAGATTTCTAAAATTGGGTTTGGTGGTTCAAATGATGATAGAACAGCCAGAACAAAGGAACAAAAACAGCGGAAGGGTGATCTTTGAAATCTCATGAGCAACTGGAGAAGACTTCAGTGGATGGAGGTCTTTAGAAGGATGAGGATGGGATCTTCCCTGGATCATTCATTTTCACTGGATTGGGCAGAAGTGCTTGATGCTTTAGCCTAACCTCAGAATTACTACTTCTCCTCCTAATGACATCCAGAACTGTACACATTCTCAGAGAGGGCTGTGGGAAACACAGAGATGCTTGTTTTCCATATAGAACCTTTAGGCCATGATGGGCAGAATTTTTGCAAGGAGGCAGTTGCTTAGGGCCCAAACTGTGGCTAATATATTCCTTCTCACTTACAGGGTTGTGAGGGTTTTATTCCTGTTTTGTGAAGAAGAGTATTCACAGGGAAACTCAGGATCTCTAGGAATCTTATCTGTAGTACTTACCTGGTAGGTAAGACTCCTTCCTGTTCACTGTGAGAACTAGGATTCTAGGAGGCCTCATCAGACTTTGTTAGCCCCCAAAGTCAGGACACCATGTCCTGACTCCCAATAAATAAGGAGGGGTATTGAATGGGAGGTAGAAGCAGGAGACCAGACTATGGGAGCAAATATCTGAGGTTAAAATCATTCCCAAAGGATTTGAAGCTGCAGATGGTGAGATCAGAACACTGAATAGTAATGGGGGTGTGTGTTAATTTTCTTACGTCAAAGAAGGAAATCCAGTACTCTGTTAGGAGAAAAATGGAGAGGTGTTTTATTGAGGAATAGAATAGCTATAGCTGGGCAGCACTAAGTAAAAAATGCAAAGTGCTCAGCTTGGAGGTCATGAGGAGTTTTCATACAGGAGATTCAGTATAGTCAGCATGACTGAGAAATAACTTGTTTTTCAACCATTTTCTATATATCAGCTCATCTACAGACTTCTTGAAGCCAGCCCACCTCTCCCAAGAACAGAGGGAAATTTGCACAAGCCTTCTTTCTGAGAGCAGCTGGAGTTCCGCCTCTCTCCTCCATCACCTTCCCCCAGTCAGTGTGGATTAACCCATTACTGTGAGTTCTGCTTGAAGGCCTATTTTTCAGGTCTGCTAGCACATTACCACTTTTGAACAAGCCTCTACCTGGGGTTGCTGAGCACATCACTAACAATAGAGTCAACTTTCTTCTGTTGTTGTTGTTATGTGCTGTTGAGTCAGCCCCGACTCATATCGACCCCTCCTTGGGTTTCCAAGGCACTATCATTACGGAAGTAGATTGCCCAACCTTCCTTCCGAGGAGTGGCTGGTGGTTTGAACCGCCAGCCTTCTGGTTAGCAGTCAAGTGCCTTAGGCACTATGCTACCAGAGTCAACTTTCTTCTACAAGGGCTTTTATCTGCCTTTTTATAAAGGGTTGTCTCTTTCCTTTATCATGTTAATAGGGCTTGTCTTCTGGGTGAGTTGGGTTCTTATTGGGGTTAACAGATGAGGATACATCTGAGGACTGATTCAGGACAATCTCAAACAGCAAGGGTCAATGCACAATGGTATAGAAGGAAGGCAGAGAAGAAGCAAAAAGATTAGCTACTAGGGAGCATTAGTTTTTTCAAGATACATAAATCTTTCCACAGCAAAAGGGCCTTTATTCTGATTATAAGCATTAGGTAAACATTTTGATGGATTTCATAAGTCCTATAACTAACATTACAATGATAAAAAGAATTAGTCCAGTTTGTAATAATGAGCATAACCAAGAATTAATGCCATTTGGTAACTCTCTAAAGATATCCAAAAAATGAGAGTTAGGCATAGGAGGTATTGAATGCAGCTTGATATCTCTCTGGTGGATTTTTCTGATATCTTGTTGTACTTTTCCTGAGGCATTCCATGTGCTGCAAGAAGTGTTAGCAATGGCACAGAGACCTCTTGTTGAGCTAAAATAAAATCAAAAGATATCCTGTTATCTGATGCTGCCTTTTCAAGAGATTCTAATGATCTTTGTTGAGCAGTGATCCACTCTGCGATATCCTCAGCAATCTGAGCCACTGTGGTGGAAAAATTTTGAATGGATTTTTCAAGTCAGGGAACATCATAATTGGGCAGGAGTGCTTGAAAGAAGACCCATCCTAATCCAGGTTTGTCAGCTATTGGTTTACTATCTGACTTGTTATCCTTCTTATTTCGAGTAAAAATTTTCAGGCTGCTAGTGCAACGTATATTATCATTGTAAGAAAGGATACCCAGGGGCACTGTTAATAAACCTAATGTACATTGATATATCCTTCTCCATCTAGTCAAGCCAGGTTTATTATCACAGTTGGGTTCCTCTTTTGTATTATATTTGGATTTTTAAAATAATAATGCACAACCCCTGGGAGCCCAAACCATACCATTTCCGTATAATTGTCTAGAAAGATGACAGTTTTATTGACCCGCTTAAACACACTTTTTTTTTAAACTTTTTATTGTAATTTGCATGAAATTTTACAAAGCAGATTCATTTTACATTCAACAGTTCATACACGTTTTGTTTTATGAAACTGTTTACAATCCCCATAATGTAATGGCTCTTTTCCCACTTCCTCCATGTAAGCCAACTTTAATAAGAAAATTGTTGGATAAGCATCCTAGTCTCACAGGGCTGTAGATCTTGGTGCAGAGAGGGAGCAAATTGTAGAGATCTGTCTTGGTTCCTTTTTAAGCAACATGGTATTCAGGTTGCCTTCAGAGGTAAGCTATCAAGATATCTAGAGGAAGCAGCATTTTGGATTGGAAAATCCTCTTGGCAATATTGTAGCAGTCAACTAAAACTGCACCAGAGACCAAGTAAGTTTCTACAGTTGGAACAATTCAGTCTTCATTCTATGACACAAGTCAGATTAAAGCAGGGTATCTGAGGTTGAGCCAATAATCCAGGGGAGTGCCATAGACTCACATGTGTGGGTCATTTAAAGGTAACATTAAAATTAACATTTGCTTCAGGTACAAAACTATAATTTGATATAAGAGACATCAATGGATCTGCATTTTTGTTTCTGGATCATTGGTAGGGGTGGATTGTAGGTACTCATTGTTGATTTGGCTAACCTAACAAGAGTATTTTTATACCACATCTGAGAGGAAAGTACCAAAAAGAGAAGAATAAAGCCCAAATAAACTCTCATATTGAACCAATTCTAAAGGAAAAGACCACAAGTATGAAGTAAAGCTAACAGCAAAAGAATAACTACATTATAAAACAAAGTCCACAAAATTCAGCCAGAAGCATGAAATCTTGTTCCAGGATTTTGTTTTAGCTGTCTACCTCAGATATTGTCTGCTTTTGGCCACTAGAGTGTTTGAAAGTGAGTTTCAGTTCTCCAGAGGGCTGACAAGTCCACAGAGGTGGACATATAAATTTAAAGCTTGACTCCTTTTAGTTTGGCAACATACCGATTGGGGAAGAGAATGAGATATGGACACTTCCAGTGAGATTCTGTCTTAAGCTGGATTCTCCAGAGAAGCAAAACCAGTGTAGCTTAGAGGGGGAGCAGGGGAGAGAGGGGAGAAATTTATCTCAGAGAAATGGCTTGTGCAGTTGTAGAGGCTGGTAAGTCCCAAGTCCATATATAAAATGTCAAGCTGGAGGCTTCTCCTGACTCACTCCACTGCAGGGACTGATGAACCCAAGACTGACAGGCAGTATAGCAGGACTTTGGAGGATGGTGAATCCAAGATCAGCAGGCAAAATGGCAGATTGTTGGCTTACAGGCTGCGAGGGTAACAAACTCAAAATCAGTAGGCAATACAGCAGGTCACTGGTTTAAGTCCAGGAACCAGAGATGATGATGAATTAGATACAGGATCAAGATCTAGCAGAAAGCCAGGGAATTTTCCCACAAGGTCCATATATATATTGGAAACAGGCCACACTCCTGAGGAAACTCCCTTTCAACTGATTGGCTGCTCATAGCACATCTTATCATGTAGGTAGTTATGTTATATGAAATCTCATCATAGGGGAAGACTACTTCTAATTACTTAAACCACTTAAAAACATGGTCCAGCCAAGTTGACATACAACCTTAACTATCATGGACTCTAAGGAGTCTTTTAATTGATGTGTCTTCTAATATACATTTTCAGTGGCCAAATATATTTCACATAAAAACCCCATTTACTTGAACTGATTACCATTCTAAACCTGTCATACTATGGAGCTTTTGATCCACCTCACTTAATCCCTTTTAAAGTTTATGATGTCATTGCTATATACATGTTTAGTATTTTTTAAACTTTTAATTGTAATTGCACTGAAAGTTTACAGAACAAATTGATTTTCCATTCAACAATTCATACACACTTTGTTATGAGAAATTGCAATCCTCACAATGTAACAGCACTCTTCGCATTTCCACTTTGTGTTCCCTGTTTCCGTTTATCCTTCTTTCCTATCCTTTCTTGCCTTCTGAGCTTTAGCCCTGAGCAAATGTTGCCCTTTTGATCTCATATGGTTAATTGTTCTAAGGAGTGCATATCTCCCTGGTGTTACTGTTCACCTTATAAGCCTGACTATTATTTGACTGAAAGTTGAACCACTGGGATGAGGTCAGTTCCAGGCTTGAAGGATGACTGAGGGATACAACATTAAGGGTTCCACCGGTCTCTATGAGACCAGTAAACCTGTTTTTTTTTTTTTTTTTAAATGAATTTGAATTTTATTCCACATCACTTTTCTCCCACCCTATCCAGAACCTTCTATTGTGATCCCTTTCAGAGTGGTCAGCAGTGGTTGCTGAGCACCATCTAGTTCTGGTCTCAAGGTTGAGGAGAATGAGGTTCACATGACCCATTAGTCTTTGGGCAAATTTTTTCCATGTGTCTTTGTTTTTCTTCACTCCGCTTTGCTTTGGATGGGGAGAGATCAATAGCTGCACCTTACATGACCACTTGCTAGCTTTTAAGGCTCTAGTCACTATGCACTGTGGTAGGGTATAAGATATTGTGTTAACTGTTCCCTGAGACTGTGGTCCTAAGCCCCTAAACCCAGTGACTTATTACTTCAAAGTGTTTGGTTATGGCTAAGAAATTTTCATAAATTTTCTCCCCGATTGCTCTACTATCTATGTGGATATATTTATAGCACATACAAACATGTATGCAGAAATATTCTTTGCCATACTTATATATGGTCATAGGTGTAGGTCTGTTTGGTTACATATACCTGTTCAGCATGCCTGTCTGCCTGTATAGCCACTCATAGGTGTTATTGCTGATATTTCTGTATTGTGTATGTAATATTGCTTTTGTTGTCTGTAACTCTTGCTCACCTACCCATGTATTCCTTTGCTTTATTGATACCAGTGCTGATCATTCTTTCATTGTATGTTACATTTCCATTCACCCAAATTAATACATATCTATTATATAGTTTTCCCTCCCCTTCTATTCCATTCCTGGGAATTATCAAAGAATGTTTCTGTGTGTAAATCCTTCTTTGACTTTTTACAATAGAGGATTCATACAACATTTGTCCTATTCAGAATGATTTATTTCACTTAGCATAGTGTCCTCCAGGCTCATCCACCAGGTTTTGAGATGTTTCCTGGATTTTCTATTATTCTTTAACATTGCATAGTATTCCATTGTATGTATGTACCATTTATCTATTGATAGGCAGGTAGGTTGTTTTCATGTTTTTGCTATTGTGAATTTGCTGCAATGAACATAGATGCGTATAGCTATTTGTGTCATGGCTCTTACTTTTCTAGGATATATACCTAGTAGTGAGATTGTTGGATCAAATGGCATTTCTATTTCCAATTTTTTTCTTTTTTTTAATTTTTATTGTGATTTGGATGAAAGTTTATAGAGCAAATTCACTTTCCATACAGCAGCTCACATACACTTTGTCTCATGGCATTGACTATAGTTTCTCACAGTGCAACAACTCCCCTCCCACTTCCTCCCTATAGTTATCTCTTCCCTGTGTCCTTCCCTCCCATGCACTCCTGTCCACTGCCCCCCCACCAGCTGTCTCCCTGTGCATACATAGCCCTCCCATTCTCCCATGATTGATCTCTCCAAGGAGTGTATCTACCTAGTATAAAAGTTCACCTCATACATCTGCTTTTTGTTTTGCTGGAAGCCCCAGGAATGGGTTAAATTCCAAACCTGAAGGGCAGCTAGAGGCCATAGTCTCAAGGGTTCAACCAGGCTCTATCAGACCAGAAAACCTGCCCCCCCCCCTTTTTAAATGATTTTGAGTTTTATTCCACATCTCTTTCCCACTTCATCCAGGATCTCCTACATAGATCTCCCTTTGAGTGGTTGACAGTGGTAGCTGGACACCATCTAGTTCTTCTGGGCTCATAGTCATATAAGCCAAGGATTGCATGGTGTACCAGTCCCTTGGATTAATTGTTTCCATGTGTCTTTGGTTTTCTTCATTCTTCTTTGCTCTGCACAAGGAGAAACCGTCATTGCATCCTGATGGCCGCTCGCAAGCTTTGAGATCCCAGTTACTACTCGCCAAAGTAGGATGTGGAAAAATGTTTTTGTGTAGTATGTTATGCCAATTGAGCTTGATGTCCACCGTGACTATGGTCCTGAGCCCACAGGTCCAAGTACTCACTTCCTCTCGGTAGCTGGCTGTGGCTAAGAAGTGACTACAGCCTTGTCCCTTGTCAGCTCTACTATATACTTGGGAATTCTTACAGAACATACCAATACACTTGTAGAAACATTGTCTGCCAATCCTATACAGGGTCTTGGGCACACTCCCTCCTGCATAGATATACCTGATCATTCAGCCTGTCCACCCATGTATCCACCCATAGATCAATGTTTTTCTTCACTGACAAAGCAGTACTGTATATGCAAAAGGGTTCATCTTTGTTGTCTGTACCTTCCATGCACCTCTCTATGTCTTCCTCTTCCTCAATGCCACTATATTGATCACTCACATTTGATACATTGCCCTTCTCTTCAGCCATATCAATTACTTCCAAATTTTTAAGGAAGCGCCATGACATTTTTCACAGTGGTTGTCCCACCAGCAGTGTTTGAGAGTTCCAATCTCTACATCCTCACCAGTTTTTATTGTTTTCTGTTTTACTGAACTTTGCTATTATTGCTGAGGTGAGATGATATCTCGTTGATTTGATTTGCATCTCTCTAATGGCTAATAATCACAAGCATTTCTTCATGGTTCATTGGCCTCCTGAATGTCTTCTTTGCTGAAATGTCTATTCATGTCCTCTGAGCATTTTTCATTTGGGTTGTTTGTCTTTTTGTCATTGAGTTGAACTTTTCTATGAATCTTAAAGATTAATCCCTTGTCAGATATATCATCACCAAATATTATTTCCTAATCCGTAAGTTCTCTTTTTACTTTTTTGGACTAGTGTTTTGATGCACATAAATGTTTAATTTCTTAGGAAGTTCCAGTCAACTATTTTATCTTTTTATTTTAATATTTTATGCTGTTTATGCATTTATTTGTTATGTTTTATAGCCTATTTATGCCATAAATTAAGGCCTCTAAGTTTGCCCTTATTTTTTTGTTGATGATCTTTAGAGTTTTAGGTTTTACATTTGTCTTTGATCCATCTTTAGTTAGCTTTTGCTTATGGTTTTGTATTTGATTTTTGTTTTCACTGATCTTCCTATTACTGGATTTCTAATTTTGTAGTGTTGTGATCCAATGAGATTATTTGTATTATTTAAATATTTTTAAATTTATTGAGGCTTGTTTTGTGACCTAACATATGGTGTATTCTGCAGAATGATCTTTGTGTGTTGGAAAAGAATATGTATTGTGTTTTTGTTGAATGGAGTGTTTTGCATATGTCAATGAAGTCAGGTTTGTTGATTGAGTGGTTTAGATCTTCTGTATCTTTGCTGAGTTTTTTTCCAGTTGTTCTGTCCTTCATTGAAAGTGGTGTATTAAAGTCTCCTACTATTATTGTGGAGATGTCTATTTCTCTTTTCAATTCTGTTAGTGTTTGTTTTATGTATTTTGGGACTCTCTCATTGGGTGATAGATGTTTATTATTGTAATGTCCTCTTGCTGAATTGATCCTTTAATCATCCTATAATGACTTTGCTTTTTCCTTCTGTTGGCTTTTGCTTTGAAATCTTTCAATATTAATTTCTTGATCAAAAATTAATATGCTACTTCTGGCCTTTTTTAGTTGCTGTTTGCTTGGTACATTTTTTTTCCATCCTTTGATTTTTAGTTTATTTTTATATTTGGGTCTAAAGTGAGTCTCTTATAGGCAGCATATTGATGGGTCCTATCTCTGGTAGCATAGTGGCTAAGGCACTTGACTGCTAACCAGAAGGCTGGCGGTTCAAACCCACCAGCCACTCCTCGGAAGGAAGGTTGGGCATTCCTACTTCCGTAGTGATATCACCTCGGAAACCCAAGGAGGGGTCGCTATGAGTCGGGGCCGACTCAATGGCAAACAACATTTTCTTATTCATTCTAGCACTCTTTCTCTTTTGACTGCTGCATTTAATCCATTTACATTCAGTGTAATGATTGATAGGAATGAATTTACTGCTGTCATTCTTTTGCGTTTTTTATTCTGGTTGCTTATTTTTTTTGTTCTGTATATTTTTTGTGCTGAGTTCATTATTAGATTTTCTTTTCATTTTCTTCATTGCTGTTAATTTTGTATTTACTTAGTCCTCATGATTTTCTTCTTTCTATTTTTGGGTAGAATATTTATTAATTTTCTTTATGGTTACCCTATAATTTATTTTTATCTTCCTGGTGGTGTAGTGCCTAAGGCATTTGACTGCTAACCAGAAGACTAGTGGTTCAAACCCAGCAGACACTCCTCAGAAGGAAGACTGGGCAATCTCCTTCCATAGAGATACCGCCTCAGAAACCCAAGGAGGTGTCGCTATGAGATGGAAATGACTTGATGGCAGTGAGTTTCGTCGCTATGAGACGGAAATGACTTGATGGCAGACAGTTTAAAACAGTCTATTCTATCTTGATATTATCTTGACTTCCTCACCATTTGGAAGTTCTGTAGTAATACTATTTATTCCATATTTTTGATTTGTAGTTATCATTTATGGATTGACCTCTCTGGTTCCCTGTTTTCAGTCTTGTAAGTTTTTTTTTTATTTTTGAGAGTCTTTTTCTGGATTGGTTTCCAGGCGATGCTTTCATGTCTTAATCTCAGGTTATCTGATGTTGGTTCTCTGTTCAAAGGACTCCTTTCAGCATTTCTTGTATGGTCGGTCTAGTTTTTACAAATTCCTTTGATTTCTGTTTATCTGGAAATATCCTAATTTTGCCATTGTATTTGAGACACAGTTTAGCTGGATATCTAATTCTTGGTAGATAATTTTTTTCTTTCAGGGTTTTATACATGTCATCCCATTGCCTTCTTATCAGCATGGTTTCTGTCAAGAAATCAGAGCTTAGTCTTACTGGTTCTCTTTTTTAAGTAACATTTTGGTTTTCTCAAGCTGCTGTCAAAATTCTTTCTTTGTTTTTGGTTTTGAGAAGTTTGATTATGTTATGTCTTGGTGACTTTCTTTTGGGGTCTATCCTGTATGGGGTTCATTAAGTTTCTTAAATGGTTATCTTTTTGTCTTTCATAATATTAAGGAAGTTTTCTGCTAGCAAATCTTTGACAATTCTGTTTTACTTTGTTTTTCTCCTCCTTTTGTTCTGGAATTCTGATCATTTGAGTTTTTCCACATGATATTGTCTCAATTCTTAGGCTTTCTTTATTTTTCTTCATTCTCTCTTTGCTCATTTTTTTCTCGTCTAAATAGGTGTCAAGAGATTTTAATTCTAATCTGCTTATCTGGTCTTCTATTAATTAGATTAAACCCCTTTGCCTTTCCAAGGTGTTATCTCTGAAATTTTAGTGTTAATGTTCTGGATTTCAGATTGCTATTTTTGTATAGTTTATTTTTTAAATTTCAAAAAATATTTATTGGCATAAAAATGAGAATGTTGTAAAATATTGGCACCAAATATTTCACTTAAAAGCATATTACAATGTTGGGTCCAAAAAAACGTTGTATCCCTCTTTGCTGTTTTTTCCCCTTCTGCCCATTTCTTGGGCATTGAGTGAGGTCATTGACAGCAGTCACAAATCCAGTAACCTGATGGAATATTACTAAGACCTACACAAAATGTATGGTAAACTCTGTCACACATATCTCAGAACATGATTTCTTCTACATGCTGGGCTTGTCCACATATAATGCTTGTTTTTCATTTCATACAATATGGGTAGGTCATAATTACAGAAATAAGCTCCATAGCCATGTGCAAGCAAGAAGGATGGCCACTGTTGTCACAGGGGGAGCAGTGTATAAGAGATCTTGCCTTTCATTTCTTGTTAGATTCTTTACCCTTCAGACAAATTCTTCATATAGCATTTGGAAAGACCTTTGGCTTGCACTTGGAACTGATTTGGCCAGTACAGAATGTTTGGAATGATCCTTCTTTGGTGTAGCAGCTTTGTCTTTAGACTTGGGTCTTCCTTGCAGGAGTCCTACAGATTGTGTGGAGTGTTCTCACCATCACACATGTCACCAGAGGAGCTGTCTGAAGTGTCTTTATTCTTGCATTTCTCATTACAACACTGTATGGTTTCTAATTGTCTATTTATTTTGTCATTTTGCTCTTGTATTGTTTTCTTCAATTCTTCTAGGGCATTCTGTTTTTGCATTGGTTTTGTTTCCTTGATCTCTTAGAGTCTATTCATAAATCTTTTGAATTTTGTATCAGGTAGCTCTATTACCTCTTCTTCCTTAGGGAGGTTTCCTAGTTCTTTATTTTGGTTACTTAATTTGAGCCTTCTTGCTCTGTTTCTTTGTTTGATTTGAAGTTTTCTCTAAGACATTTTGGAGTGATGTATTTATTTATTGGTTATATGCTGGTTTGCTTTACCCTGATTTTTGTTTTGCTTTGTTTTGATATATACACAAGTGGGTGGGGCAGGTGTGCTATTTTGGTCATGAGTTTGGTGGCATTGGGGCACTCTGCTTCTGTCTCTGAATGGGTGGAGTAACTGCAGAGAGTGTGGGTGCATGTCTCTCTCTGATGGTCACAAAGAGCAGCTTCGGTGGGATGAGCAAGTGTTGTCTACCATCTGTCATTGATCCAATTGTGCTGGACCACGTGATGGAAGTTGACCATTGGATGGGGTGGTAGGTGTGATATACATGGCTTACTAGGAGGGGAATGATGTCTACCTCTCACCAGATGAGACATGGGGGAAAAAAGGGGAGATGAGAAAAAATGGGTAAAATTAAAAGAAGAAGAAGAAGAGGAAAAAATAAATAAGTGAAAAGGAAGAAGTGGGAAAAGAAAAAAGAGGGGTAAAAAGGGCAATGGTCACCCATGCCTCTGAGGCAGTGGGCACATGGCACCCTATCCTCTGGGATGCACACTTCCCGGCCACAGTGGTGGCAGGTGACTGTCATATAATCTGTGGGAGCACATGCCTGTGGAGGGGGCAAGAGCTTGATGTGCAGTCTGCATGTGTATGTGCTCTTGCCCAGAGATATGGCAGGTGCCTGATACCCTATCAGTGTGTGTGAGACACCAAGCATGGAGGCATTAGGCATCCAGAGGGCAGCCTGCCCATGCATATGACCTGAGTTTGGAAGTGGCAGGAGCCAAGTGGGTCATCCATCCATGCACTTGCCTCTGACTGTGGAGGAACCTGGGACCTGGCGTGCACGTACCCACACCATGACCACTAAGGTAACAGAAGCCTGGCATGCAGTCCACATGTGTGTGTGCCCCTGACAGTGAGAACATCAGCTTTCTGGCATGCAGCCTGCATGCATGCCTCCGACAGTGAAGAGCTCTCCCTGTCAATCACTTGGGTGCTGGATGTGCAGATTCCAATCCACAAACATGTGGCTTAGTCCCCTGGGGTCTATGTAAGGCAAATAAGCCCTGGGGAAAGGGAGGCATTCAGTGAACCAAGCGGTTGAGGAGTGGCAGGAAGGGCATCCCTGATCATTGGGTTGGTGGGAGTAGGGGGGACCTCATCCTTGGTCACCAGAAAAGTGTTGGGGGAAAAGGAGGAAAACACATTTCTCTAGTTGCCATTCACTGATATGGACCTGGTGCACTTCTGGCCAAGTGCAACTGATTATCTGGTTCTTGCCCTGAGTCATCAAGGAGGGGCTGCTTAGAGTCCAGCATCTCCACCACTACCTCATAGGTCTTCCCTTCCATGTTGGCCCTCAATCCAAATGACTAGGGCCCATTACTAATGCATGGTTTCATCCCCATTCACTCTCTCTCTCCCCTCTCTGTGATTCTCTTTGCCACTAGAACTCTCACCTGCTTTCCTCTTATAGATCTAGCTTATAGTCTGTTCACTTTGCTTCACTCTGGATTTGTTCACACTATGTCTATTTTAAAAGGAGGGGTCACTATGAGTTGGGTCTGACTTGATGGCACATAACAACAACAACAATGCTGGTGGTATAGTGGGTAAGGCATTTGAATGCTAACCAGAAGGTCGGTGGTTTAAAGGTACCAGCTGCTCCATGGGAGAAAGGTGAGGCAATCTATTTCTGTGAAGATTTACAGCATTGGAAACCTAATAGGAGTCACTATGAGTCAGAATCAACTAAGTGGCAGTGGGTTTGGTTTTGGTGGTTTATATCTGTCTTAGGGGGATTCCTTGAAGTTGGCTTCTCCTCACCTGTGTATTTTGCCTTCTGTGTCTCAAAATGGTCACACTGTGTTGGGCCCTGTGCCATCTCTCTCCTCAATCACTGTTTTCATTCACTTTCTTTTTCCAATTGGTGTTTAAAATAATTCTTTGTCCTTTCATTTGATGCTCAGAGTTCTAAGATTATCATCTCTATCTCTTTCACTTGAATTTTTGGTCTTTGTTGTAGAGAGACTGGGTTACATATGTCACCAGGCTGCCATCTTGTCTCTTCCCCTTTTTGCTGTTTTAATAGAAAGTATATCACCTGACTGACTCAAACCATTGTCTTTTCAGTCATCTCATATGCCTGAGAAGACTGAATGATGAATAAGGAAGACCCAAAAAGAATTGACACATTTGAATTATGGTGTTGGTGAAGAATATTGATTATACCACAGTCTGACAGAAGAACAAATAAATCTGTCTTGGAAGAAGTACAGCTGGAATTCTCTTTAGAAATGAGAATGGACAGATTTCATCAATCATGCTTTGGTCATGATATCAGAAAATACCAGCCCCTAGGGAAAGATATCATGCTTAGTAGAGGGTCAGTGAAAAGCAGAATGATCTTCAACAAGATGGATTCACATAGTGGCTGCAACAATGGGCTTACACACAGCAGTGATTGTGAAGATGGCACAGGACTCGGTACTGTTTTGTTCTGTTGCACACAGGGTTGCTATAAGTCTAAGCCTCCTTGACGGCACTTAACAACAACATATCACCTGTCTTAGTTCTCTAGTGCTGCTATAACAGAAATGCCACAAGTGGATGGCTTTAACCAACAAAAATTTATTTTCTCACAGTTTAGAAGGCTAGAAGTCCAAATTCAGAGTACTGGCTCTGAAGGAACCCTTTCTCTCTCTGTGTCTCCTGGTCCAAGGAGATTCCCAGTGCAAGGTCCCTGGGTCCAAAGGACATGCTCTGCCCCCAGCTCTTCTTTCTTGATGGTAGTAGGTCCTCTCTCTCTGCTCATTTCTCTCTCCTTTCATGTCTTGTAAGACAAAAAGTGTTGTAGATTGCAGCCCAGGGAAACTCCCCTTATATCAGATTAAGGCTGAAATGGGATTAAGGGTGGCACACCCTGCCCTAATCCTATCACAACTGGCTGGTTTATGGAGTCAGATCGCGTTATGGGAAGTCATTACATAAATGCCAGAGTACATCATTACATAACTGCTAAACCACTGAGAATCATGGCCCTGCCAAGTTGACACATATTTTGGGAGGGACACAATTTAATCTATGATGTCACCCATGTAATGTTTCACAGTAAAAGACTTACCAATCTTTTTCCAATTTTATGAATAAATCCACAAAAATTGATCTAATATTGTAAAATTTTGAAACCATTTTATTGTTTCTTTTCAAACGCATTATTTGCAGGTATTATAAACCAAGCAAATAAAGTTCTCTTCCCTTAAAGCCTTCAACAACTTAATACATACACTCAATGGCTTTTATTATCTTTTGTGTTCTGGCACAACCAGACATTTTACTTTAAAACGAAACTACTCTCTTTTTCCTCTTAAAAATACAAATAATTTATTACCAGTTATTTTGCCTTCCCTCTTACTTCTCAAATGATACTAACAATTTCAACTTAGCTCTTAAGGTGGTTTTCTGTGAAGTTTCAAAGGTGTCAAGAGTTTATCATAGGTCAGTGAGAAACAATACTTCAGTTTTTTAACCAAAGATATTAAAGGTAAAAACCTTACATTTTCCAAAGTCAAGCAGCTTGGTTTTCAATTTAGGAATTTGTTCTGTTGAACCCTTGCCTTTGAGGCAGGTTACACAAACAGCAAAATTAATTATTTAAGTAATTAAAGAAAAATATATTATCTTAACAGCAAGAAATTAAATTCTTTGCTTTTTGACATTAATGCTCTTAAAAATTCTCACAAATTAACCTTAATTTTTTTTTGCTGTTACTGTTGTTAGGTGCCGTTGAGTCAGCTCTGACATATAGCAACCCTATGTATGACAGAACAAAATACTGCCTGGTTCTGCACCAGCCTCACAATCCTTGCTATATCTAAGCCCATTGTTGCAGCCACTGTGTTGCTCTATCTCATCAAGCCACTGTGCCTTCCTGTTTTTTGCTAACCCACCACTTTACCAAGCATGATATCTTTCTTTAGGAAATAGTCCCTTCTGACAACATGACCAAAGTAGGTGAGCCATCCTCTGGCTATTCTTGCTTCCAAGGAAGCACTTCTTCCAGGACGAATTTGTTAGTTCTTCTGGCAGGCCAGGGGACTTTCAGTATTCTTTGCCAACACAACAACTCAAAAGCATCAACTCTTCTTTGCTCTTTCTTATTTATTGTCCAGCTTTCACTTGCGTGGGAGTTCTGGTGGCGTAGTGCCTAAGGCATTTGACTGCTAACGCACCAGTCACTGCTCGGAAGGAAGGTTGGGCAATCTACTTCCATAGTGATACTGCCTCAGAAACCCAAGGATCGGTCGCTATGAGTTGGATCCGACTCTACAGCACTGGGTTTGATTTGTTTGGTTTTTCACATGCATGTGAGTTGAGAGAAAACACCATGGCTTGGATTAGGTTCCCCTTAGTCTTCAAAGAGATATTTTTTCTCTTTAGCACTTTAAGGAAGTCTTTTGCAGGAGATTTGCCTAGTGCAATACATCATCTGATTTCTTGACTGCTGCTTCCATTGGTGTTGATTGTGGAAACATGTAATATGAAATCTTTGACAACCTGAATGTTTTCTCCATTTATCGTGATGCTGCTTATTGGCCCAGTTGTGAGGATTTTTGTTTTCTTTATATTGAGGTGTAATCTGTACTGCAGACTGAAGTCTTTAATCTTCATCAGTAGTCCTTCAAGTCACCTTCACTTCAGCAAACAAAGCTGTGTCGTCTGCATATTGCAGGTTGTTAATGAGTCTTCCTCCAGTCTCATGCTGTGTTCTTCATATAGTCCAGCTTTTCAGATTATTTGCTCAGTATACAGATTGGATCATTATGGTGAAAGGATACAACCCTAACACATGTTCTTCCTGATTTTAAACCATGCACTATCCCCTTGTTTTGTTGGAGTGACAGCCTCCTGGTCTTTGAACAGGTTCCTCATGAGCACAATTAGATGTTCTGAAATTCCCATTCTTGTCAACCTTATGCATAATTTTTTACGATCTACACAGTTGAATGCTTTTGCATAGTCAATAAAACACAAGTAAACATCTTTCTAGTATTCTTTGCTTTCATCCAAGGTCCATCTGACAACAGCAATGATATCCCTCATTCCATGTCCTCTTTTAGCTTGCAGTTCTGGAAATTCCCTCTCAGTATACTACTGCAACCATTTTTGAATTATCTTCAGCAAGATTTTACTTTCATGTGATATTAATGATATTGTTCGATAATATCCACTTTCTGTGGGATCACCTTTCTTGGAATGGCTACAAATATGGATTTCTTCCAGTCAGTTGCCCAGGTAGCTGTCTTTCAAATTTCTTGGCATAGACAAGTAAGTGCCCCCAGCGTGGCATCTGTTTCTTCAAACATCTCAATGGGTATTCTGTCAATTCCTGGAACCCCCCCTTTTTTTTTTGCCAATTCCTTCAGTGCACCTTTGACTGCTTCCTACAATACCTTCTGTTCTTGATCATATGCCACTTCCTGAAATGGATGAACATTGACCAGTTCTTTTTGGTACAGTGACTCTGTGTATTCCTTTCATCTTCTTTTGATGTTTCCTGCATCATTCAATATTTTGCTCATAGACTCTTTTAATATTGCAACTTGTAGTTTGAATTTTTTCTTCAGTTCTTTCAGCTTAATAAATTCTTCCTTCTTGGTTTTCTAACTCCAGATCTTTGCATATTTCATTATAATAATTGACATTGTCTTCTTGAGCTGCTCTTTGAAATTTTCTGTTCAGCTCTTTTATCTTGTAATTTCTTCCATTTGCTTTAGCTACTCTCTGTTCAAAGTTTCAGCAAGTTTCAGAGTCTCTTCTGACATCCATTTTGGTCTTTTCCTCTTTTCCTGTCTTTTTAATGCTGTTTTGCTTTCTTCATGATGGATGATGTTCTTTTTTTCTTTTCTTTTTTTGTTGTGATTTGGGTGAAAATTTATGGAGCAAATTCACTTTCCATACAGCAGTTCACATACACTTTGTCTCATGACATTGACTACAATTTACCCTAATACAACAGTTCCCCTCTGACTTCTTCCCGATAGTTACCTCTTTCCTGTGTCTATCCCTCCATTCACTCCTGCCCTCTGAGCTGTTATCCTGTGAATAAACAGGCCTTCGTTCTCCCATGATTGATCTTTCCAAGGAGTGTATCTACCTCAAGCACATGTTCAACTCATATGCCTGTCTTTTGTTTGGCTGGAGGCCATAGGTATGGGTTCAATTCCAGACCTGAAGGGCAGCTAGGGGCCATAGTCTCAGTGGTTCCACCAGGCTCCATCACATGAACAAACCTGATCCCCCTGCCCCCATTTTTTTTTTCCCAAATGATTTTTAGTTTCGTTCCATACTGTTTTCCCTCTCTATCCAGAGTCTCCTACATAGATCCCCTTCCAAGTGATTGACAGTGGTAGCTGGGCACCATCTAGTTCTTCTGGTCTCATAGTTGTATAGATTGCAGATTGCATGGTGTACCAGTCACTAGGACTAATTGTTTCCATGAATCTTTGGTTTTCTTCATTCTTCTTTGCTCTGGATGAGGAGATACCCACCATTGCATCTAGATGGCTACTTGCAAGCTTTTAAGGTCCCAGTCACTGCTCATCATAGTAGGAGGTGGAACAATGTTTTGTGTAGTATGTTATGTCAGTTGAGCTTGATGTCCCCTGCAACTATGGTCCTGAGCCCACAGGTTCAACTATTCACTCCCTCTGGGTAGCTGGCTGTGACCAAGAAGTGACTACAACCTTGTGCCTTGTCAGCTCTATTACACCCCTGGGAATTCTTACAGAACATAAAAACACATTTGTAGAACGATTGTCTGCCAACCCTATACATGGTCTTGGGTACACTCCCTGCTGCATAGACATACCTAATAGTTCAGCCTGTCCACCCATCTATCCGCCCATATACCCATGTTTTCCTTCACTGACAATGAAGTACTGTATGTGCAAAAGGGTTCATCTTTGTTGTCTGCACCTCCCATGTACCTCTGTATGTCTTCCTCTTCCTCAGTGCCACCATGTTGATCACTCACATTTGGTACATTGCCCTTCTCTTCACCCAAAGCAATACTTATTTCTACCTACCTAACAGTGTTCCCTCTCCTCCCCTCCCACCCCTAGTAACCAACAAAGAAAATGTCCTTCCATAGATAATCCTTTCCTTGACTTTTACAATAATGGACTAATACAATATTTGTCTCTGTGATTGACTTATTTCACTCAGCATAATGTCCTCCAAGTTCAGTGGATGATATTCTTGATGTCATCCCCAAATTCCTCTGGTTTTTGGTCATTGGTGTTCAATGTGTCAAATCTATTCTTTAGATGGTCTCTAAATTCAGGAGGTATATAATCAAGGTCATATATTGGCTCTTGTGGACTTGTTTTAATTATCTTCAGCTTCAACTTGAATTTACATATAAGAGTTGAAGGTCTGTTTCACAGTCAGCTCCTGGGCTTGTTTTGGCTGAAGATATTGAGCTTTTCCATCACCTCTTTCCACAGATGTAGTCGATCTGATTCCTGTGTGTTCTGTCTGGTAAAGTCCACGTGTATAGCTGCCATTTGTGTTGTGGAAAAAATGTATTTCCAATGAATATGTCATTGGTCTTGCAAAATTCTATCATGTGCTCTCCAGCGTCATTTCTGTCACCAAAGCAATATTTTCCAACTACTGGTGATTCTTCTTTGTTTCCAACTTTTGCATTCCAGTCATCAGTAATAATCAACATATTCTGATTGCATGTTTGGTCAATTTCAGACTGCACAAGTTGGTAGAAGTGTTCAATTTCCTTGTCTTTGGCTTTGGTGGTTGGTGCACAAATTCAAATAATAGTCATATTAACTGGTCTTCCTTGTAGCCATATGGATATTATCCTATCACTGACAGCATTGCACTTCAGGACAGATCTTGAAACATTATTTGTGATGATGAATCCCACACCATTCTTCTTCAATTTGTCATTCCTGGCATAGTAGACCACATATTTGTTGTATTTAAAATGGCCCAAACCAGTCCATTTTAGCTCATTGTTGCCTATTGCCTAGAATATTGATCTTTATACATTCCATTTTATTTTTGACAACTTCCAATTTTCTTGGAGTCATACTAACAGGGTATTAATCTTTTAGCTGTATCAAATAAGAACTTTGCCCATATTTAAAAAAGTCTCTTTCAATAAACCTTTTCAATTTCTTGCCCTTGTTACATATCTCTTATAGTACAACTTTTTAAGTTACAAACATGAATACATTCATTATTAGACTCAAATATATACATGTATGTTTATACATACATAGGGGCTCTAGTGGAGTAGTGCCTAAGGCATTTGATGTTAACCAGAGGGCTGGTAGTTCAAACCCACCAGCCATTCCTTGGAAGGAAGACTGGGCAATCTACTTCTGTAGATACTGCCTCAGAAACCCAAGAACCCAAGGAAGGGTCACTCTGAGTCATAACCAACTTGATGGCAGTGAGTTTTTATATACATACATATATGTGTGCATGTGTGTGTGTGTTTATATGTATGTATGTATATCCTTTCTCTGTGGCACAAGAAGAAAGAGCCTATAAACTTCAATTATAGTGGATATCCATTAATTCAGTTTAATATCAGTAAGTTACCTAAAATTTTTGGAAGTTAATTTAAGCTTATATATTACAAAATATGGGACCTCTGGTGGCGTATTACCTAAGGCACTTGACTGCTAACCAGAAGGCTGGCAGTTCAAGCCCACCAGCCACTCCTCGGAAGGAAGATGGGGCAATCTACTAACATAGTGATACTGCCTCAGAAAGCCAAAGAGGGGTCACTATGAGTCAGGTCCAACTCAACAGCACATAACAACAACAACAACATGACAAAATATAATTACTGTTGAAGTAAAGTTTGTCTAAATAATCTATATCCATTCAATTTTTACCATTTCTTATATTGTCTCAATATAACCTTGGATTTTTCCATTTTTTTTTCCAGAAGATTTTTTTTAAAAAATTGTGATTTGTTTGAAAGCTTACAGAACAAATTGTTTTCCGTATAACAGTTCATATACATTTTGTTTCATGAAATTGACTGCAATCCCACAATGCAACAGCTCTCTTCCCACTCACTTCCTCCCTATGATTACCTGTTTTCTGTGTCCTTCTTTACGATGCATTCCTGCCTTCTGAAATGTCTTCCAGTGCAAATACTGCCCTTCTGATCTCCCATGCTCAACTGTTACAGGGAGTGTACCTACCTGGTTTAAATGTTTATTTTATATTTTTGTCTATTGTTTGGTTGGAAGCCACGGGGGTGAATTGAATTCCAGGCCTGAAGGGTGACTGGGGGCTATAGTCTGGGGGTTTCACCAGTCTCCATCAGACCAGTAAGCCTTGTCTTTTTTTATGATTTTGAGTTTTGCTCCACAGTTTTCTCTCACTCTATCTCTTTCCAAGTGTTTGACAGTGGTAGCTGGGCACTGTAGTTTTTCTTGTCTCAGTCGTGTAGAATAAAGTTTGTATAGTCTACTAGTAACTTGGAAAAATTGTTTCCATGTGTCTTTGGTTTCTTCATTCGTCTTTGCTGTGGATGAGGAGGGATCAATTGTTGAATGTAGATGGCCACTTGTAAGCTTTTAAGACCTGTTTTAGTTCTCCGGTGCCACTCTAACAGAAATACCACAGGTGGATGACTTTAACAAACAGGGATTTATTACAGTTTACAGTTTAAGAGGATAGACTTCCCAGTTCAAAGTTCCAGCTCTAGAGGCTGGCTGACGGTCCCTCAACCTTGGCCTTCAGCTCTGCCTCTTGCTACCAGCCCAGTGAAGATGGAGGCTTCTCTTAACTCAGTCAGTTGCTGGCTGCTGAGGCTGACAAATCTAAGGTCAACAAGTAAAATGCCACAGTCAAGCAACACAGCAGGCCACTAGTTCAAGTCCAGAAACAGTCTCAAGACTGGAAGACAACATGGTAGGCCACTGAGATGAAAACTCAGCCAAATGCAGGATCAAATGTGCCAATGAGCTCAGAGACCTTTCTCAAAGCTTCTTCTTATATATTGGAAGCAGACCACATCCCTAAGGCTGCTCACAGTAGATTCCATCATGAAGCTGATTACCAGTCTTATCATAGGGAAGAACTACATCCAGATGCCCAGCCATTCAAAACTGGGCCCAGTAAAGTTGACCCATAACTTTAACTACTACAAGATCCTAGTCATTACTCACCAAAGTAGGATGCTAAACAGTGTTTTTGTGTAGTATATGATGCCAATTGAGCTTGATGTCTCTCATGACCATGGTCTGGAGCCTGTCCATGCAGTGACTCATTCCCTCAGGGTCGTTGGTTGTGGTTAACAAGTTATCATCACTTTGCCCCATTAGCGCTACTATATTTGTGGACAATTTTTTTTTTTTTTTTTTTTAAGATTTATTGTGATTTAAGTGAAAGTTTAAAGAGCAAATTCATTTCCATTTCATACACACTTTGTTTTATAACATTTATAACATTGACTGCAATTCCCCACAATGTAAAAGTTCTCTTCCCACTTCCTCCCTGTAGGTACCTCTTCCCTGTGTCCTTCTTTCCTATGCATTCCTGCCCTGAGCTATCTCTCTGTGCAAATACAGCTCTTCTGTTCTCCAACAATTGATTGCTCTAAGGAGTGTATCTACCTGATGTAAATGTTCATCCTATATGCCTGTCTATTGTTTGGCTGGAAGCCACAGGAGTGAGTTCAGTTCTAGATCTGAAGGATAACTAGGGGCCATAGCATTGGGGGTCTCACCAAGCTCTATCAGACCAGTAAACCTAGTCTTTTTTTTTAAATATGATATTGAATTTTGTTCCACATTGTTCTCCCTCTCTATCCAGGACCTCTTACATAGATCCCCCTCCAAGTGGTTGACAGTGGTAGCCAGGCACCATCTAGTTCTTCTGGTCTCATAGTCATATAGGCTACAGATTGCATGGTGTACCAGTCACTAGGACTGATTGTTTCCATGTATCTTTGGTTTTCTTCATTCTTCTTCGCTCTGGATGAGGAGAGACCCATTGTTGCATCTAGATGGCTCCTTTCAAGCTTTTAAGATCCCAGCCGCTACTTGCCAAAGTAGGAGGTGGAACAATGTTTTGTGTAGTATGTTATGCCAATTGAGCTTGATGTCCCCTCTGACTATGGTCCCAAGGCCACAGGTTCAACTACCCAGTCCCTCTGGGTGGCTGGCTGTGACCAAGAAGTAACTACAACCTTGTCCATTTTCAGCTCTGCTATATACCTGAGAATTCAGATCATACAAATATACTTCTAGGACAATTGTCTGCCAATCCTATACATGGTCTTGGGTACTATCCCTGCTTCATAGACATACCTGATTGTTCAGCCTGTTCACCCATCTATCCCCCCATATACCCATGTTTGCCTTCATTGACAACGCAGTACTGTATGTGCAAAAAGGTTCATCTTTGTTTCCTGTACCTCCTGTGTACCTCTCTATGTCTTTCTCTTCCTCAATGCCATGATGTTGATCACTCACATTTGGTACATTGCCCTTCTCTTTACCCAAATCAATACTTATTTCAACCTATCTAACAGTGTCCTTTAACCTTGCCTCCAAATGCTGGTATCCAACAAAGGAAATTTCCTTCCATATGGAAACCTTCCTTGACTTTCACAAATATGGACTAATACAATATTTGTCCTTCTGTGGTTGACTTATTTCACTCAGCATAATGTCCTTCAAGTTCAACCACATTATGCGGTGTTTTGCAGATTCTACATTATTCTTTGGGGTTGTGTAGTATTCCATTGTGTGTACGTACCATACTTTTGTTATCCATTCCTCAATTGATGGACACCTAGGTTGTTTCCATCTTTTGACTATTGTAAATAGTTCTGCGATGAACATGGGTGTACATGTCTGTTCTTGTCATGGCTCTCACATCTTTAGGATATCTACCTAGTAACGGAATGGCTGGATCAAATGATATTTCTAATTCCAGTTTTTTAAGGAGTCACCATACTGATTTCCACAGTGGTTGTACCATTTTACCATCCCACCAGCAGTGTATGAGAGTCCCAATCTCTCCACATCCTCACCAGCATTTGTTATTCTCTGTCTTGAACTTTGCTACTAGTGCTGGAGCAAGATGGTATCTCGTTGTTTTGATTTGCATCTCTCTTATAGCTAATGATCGTGAGCATTTCTTCATATGTTTTTTGGCCACCAGAATATCCTCCTTGGATAAGTGTCTATTCATGGCTTCTGCCCATTTTTTAATTGGATTGTTTGTCTTTTTGTTATTGAGATGTTGGAGTTTTCTATAAATTCTAAAGATAAGTCCCTTGTCAGATATGTCATTGCCAAATATTTTTCCCAATCTATAGGCTCCCTTTTGACTCTTGGAGAAGCCTTTAGAAGCACATAAACATTTAATTTTTAGAAGGTCCCATTCATCTAGTTTCTCTTCTGCTGTTTGTACATTTTGGGTTGTGCTTGATAGTCTATTTATGCCATATATTAGGGTCCCTAAATTTGCCCCCAGTTTTTCCTTGAGGAACTCTATAGTTTTAGGTGTCACATTTAGGTCTGTGATCCATCTGGAGTTAGTTTTTGTGTATGGTGTGAGGTACAGATCTTGTTTCATTTTTCTGCAAATGGATCTCCAATTTTG
>NW_006921729.1:5142485-5143929 GCF_000298275.1 Orycteropus afer afer
AATGGGTGTTGGATTTTATCAAATGTCTTTTCTGCATCAATTGATATAATCATGTGGTTCTTCTTCTTTGTTTTATTTATGTGGTGGATAATTTTGATTTTTTTTTTTAATGTTGGACCATCCATGCATACCTGATATGAACCCCACTTGGTCATAATGAATGATTTTCTTGACATGTCTATTGGCTAAAATTTTGTTGAGGATTTTTGCATCTATGTTCATGAGGGATATTGGTCTGTAGTTTTCCTTTTGAGTGATGTCTTTGCCAGTTTTGGTATCGAGGTTATGCTTGCTTCATAAAATGAGTTAGGGAGGATTCCATCCTTTTCTATGTTTTGGAATAGTTTGAGTAGGATCAGTGTCAGTTCTCTGAATATTTGATAGAATTCTCCAGTGAAACCCTCTGGGTCAGGCCTTTTTTTTGTTAGTAATTTTTTGATGACCTATTTAATTTCTTCTTTTGTTATGGATCTATTCAACTTTTCCACATCAGTCTGTGTTAGTTTAGTTAAGTGGTGTGTTTCTAGAAATCAGTCCATTTCTTCCAGATTGTCAAATTTGTTGGAGTACTGTTCTTCATAGTATCCTATTATCCTTTTTATTTCAGTTGGTTTTGTTGTGATGTCACCCATTTTGTTTCTTAATCGTGTTATCTGTATTCTCTCCCTCTTTTGCTTTATTAAATTTGCCATTGGTTTGTCAATTTTATTGATCTTTTCAAAAAGCCAACTTCTGGTTTTGTTGAATTTTTCTGTTACAGTTCTATTTTCTGTTTCATTGATTTCTGCTCGAAACTTTATTATTTCCTTTCTTCTGGTAACTGTAGGCTTTTCTTCCTGTTCTTTTACTAATTGTTGGTGATGTTGGACTAAAGTATTCATTTTGGCTCTTTCTTGTTTTGATATGTGCGTTTATTGCTATAGATTGGCTTCTGATCACTGCTTTTGCTGTGTGCCAAAGATTTTGGTAAGTTGTGTTTTCATTCTCGTTTGGTTCAAGGAATTTTTTAATTTCAATTTTTATTTCTTCTCCTACCCACTCTTTCTCATGGAGGGTGTTGTTCAGTTTCCATGTGTTTACTCTTTTTCTGTTGATCTTCATATTGTTGATTTCTAATTTGATAGCATTATGATCTGAGAAGATGCTTTGCAATATTCAATGTTTATAAATTTATGAAGGCTTGCTTTATTGCCTAACATATGGTCTATCATGGAAAATGTTTCATATGCACTGGAAAACAATGTTATTGTGCTGTTGTTGGGTGAAATGCTCTGTAGATGTCTATAAGCTCAAGTTGGTGGATTGTATCGTTTAGTTCTTCTGCATCTTTGTTGAGTTTCTTTTCAGTTATTCTATCTTTCAAAGAAAGTGGTGTATTAAAGTCTCCCACTATGACTGTGGAGTCATCTATTTGCTTTTCAACTCTTTTAAAATCTGATTTATA
>NW_006921729.1:5144251-5147653 GCF_000298275.1 Orycteropus afer afer
ATTATTGATGAGTTTGAATTTGTTGCTGTCATTTTGTTATGTGTTTTTTCATGGTGTCCCTGGTTTCTTTGTTCTATATTATTTTCTGTGCTGAGCTCATTATGTTTATGAATCATGTTATCATTTCCTTTGTTGCTGTTGTTTTAGTATATGCTGCATATTAGTGCTTGTCCTCTTTTTTATTGTGATGTGACAGTTTATCATTTTTCTTTGAGGTTACCCTATGATTTATAAATTTATCCCCGAGTTTAGAACAGTCCATTCTATCTTGCAAGTTTCTTAACTTCCTCACCATTTAGAAGTTCTTTAACTACACAGTCTTTTCCCTCTTTTTGTTTGTAGTTGTCCTCACTTGCCAATTGATGTCTCTGGTTCCCTGTTTACAATCTTGTAAGCTTATTTTACTTTGGATATATCCATAGCTGTAGTTTCTGGGTTGTGTCATCCTGTGTATTAATGGTTGGTTGTTATTTGCTATTTTTGGTTCTCTATTCAAAGGAATCCCTTTAGTATCTCTTGTAAATTTGGTCTGGTTTTAACAAATTATCTTAGTTTCTGCTTATCTTGAAATCTCCTAATTTCACCATTATATTTGAGGGACAATTTTGCCGGATATATAATTCTTGGTTGAAAAATTTTTCTCTTTCAGAGTTTTATATATACCATCACATTGCCTTCTCTCTTGCATGGTTTCTGCTGAGAAATCAGAGCTTATTCTTACTGGCTGTTCTCTGGAGGTAACTTTTTGTTTTTCCTGTGCTGCTTTCAGAATTCTTTCTTTGTGTTTGGTTTAGATGAGTTTGATGATGATATGTCTTAGTGATTTTCTCTTGTGGTTTATCCTGTTTTGGGTTCCTTGGATTTCCTGAATAGATATATTGTCATCTTTCATCATATCAGGCAAGTCCTCTTCCAACAAATCTTGAACAGTTTTCTCACTGGTTTTATTTTTCTTTTCCTCTTCTGGAATTCCAATGACACTTAGGTTATTCCTTTTGATGGTATCCCACATGAACCTTAGACTTTCTTCATTTTGTTTTGATCTTTTCTTTGATTGATCCCTTTCCAGAGGAGTATTCAGGTATTTGTCTTCAATCTCATTAATTCTGTCTTGCATTGCATCAATTCTACTCCTTTGCCCTTCTAATGTGTTATCTATTTCTGATAATTTAGTATTAATCTTCTGGATTCCTATCTGTTGATTTTACATAATTTCGAACTTTTCATTTATTTTGTCATTTTGTTCTTGTATTTTCTTCCAAAATTCTACTAGGTTTTTGTCTGTGTTTTCCCTGGTCTGTCTCTCAATCCTTTGAAGATACCTATATATAATTCTTTTGAATTCCTTATCAGAGAGTTCCAGTGGTGCTTCTTCCTCAAGAATGTGTTCTGGGTCTGTACCCTGCTCCCTTGTTTCTACCACTTTATCTTGCTTCTTTGTGTGGACTGTGATGGTCTGTTGTCTCTGAGACATCATGGCATTGTGGTATTTAGATCTCTGTTAACTGTGAATAGCAGCCAAGGGTGGGTCAGGCTTTTCTTGGTGGTTGTTTTTCATTGACCTGTTGGTGGTGAAGGAAGTGGTGGCTCTCACCCAGTAAGTGAAGCTGCAGGAGGTGTGGGTGTAGTTTTGTCATATGGGGACTGTTGCTATCTTCCACTCAGTTAGACAAAAATAACAATTGAATGACCATCAAAATAGTAAAAGCAGATGGACAGATAATACACCGTGTAATCACAGCAGAACAATGATAAAAAAGGGAAAAAGAAGGGAGAAAAAAAACCCTGCAATAACTGGGGAGAGGGCAATAAGAGAAAAAAGGTAGAGTGGGAGAATAATGATGAAAGAAATGGGAAAAATGCAAAAAGAAAAACAAGGAATGGGTTACTCACAATTAAGAAAAAAAAAAAAAAAAAAAAAAAAATTGGAACCAGGAACTGGGAATAGAAAAAAAGCTGATAGCTAGAACTTGGGAGGGGAAGAATAAAGTATAATAGTAAAAAGGACAAAAGTAATAATAATAATATTAGTTTTAAAACAGACAAAAACAAACAAATTAAAAAACAGAAAAAAGAAAAAAAAAATCGGGCAGGGTAGGGCATGGCATCCAGGCTTTGTCAGAGCACACTGACTGGGATGGAATTCCTGCCGGCCCAGAAAGTGGGTCAGAGTGAGGGATGGCTGCACCTCTGTTCACCAAGAAGATGTGGGGTATAAGAGTAACAAGGGGAATGTCACACCTTTCCAGTCATCTTGGTCCGGAATGTCCTTGGGGTTCCCAGCAAGTGGAGCCTGGAGAATGCTGTCACTTTAAATATCCAAAATGGTCAGGCCACTTGTAAACATTCAAAATGGCTGCACCCTTCTGACAGACAAAAATTCAAAGCTCAGCCCGCCTTCCTCTTCGCTGCTTCTCCTTTCATTCCCCAGGCACCAGAGCAGTCCCCCCATGCAGTCCCTGGCTAGCAGGGCTGATTTTTAGGTTAATTCATAGGTCCTACCACCACTCAGAAACATCCAACCTGTCTGTGCTGTCAGGATCGCTGCCAGACCGCAGCTCTGTATGTCTCCTTTTTTGGTGTTTTCATGCAAATTCTTTTGCTAGTTGGAGTTTAGTCCACTTCTATCTCCTTTTCTTCATGGCTCAGGGGTCCAGGATTATCTTCTATATCTGTGTTAACTGGTTCCCCTTTTCTTTGTTGAAGAGGGTCTGTGCAGTCTTTCTGCGTGTTCCACCATCTTACCAGAACTCTGCCCATTTTTTTTTTAAATTAGATTGTTTTCTTCTTATTCTTCTTCTTATTATAAAATATTTCAAACAGAAGCAAAGAATATTGCAATGAACCCTCATATAACTACAACCTACCTTCACAAACTCTCAACTAATGGCTAAACTTTCTGCCTTTTCTTTTTAAGTCCCTTCACCCATGTCAAACCCGTTCCTTAGTTATCCATGTGATTTCCCTCCCTTCCCATCCCTGTCAACCATAAAAGAAAATTTCCATCCCTGTATCAACCTTTCCTTGACTTTTTACAGTAATGAACTCCTATAATATTTGTCCTTCTGTGATTGACTTATTTCACTCAGCATAATGTCCTCCAAGTTCATCCATGTTATGAGGTGATTCACAGAATCTTCATTATTCTTTAATTTTGCATACTTTCACTGATTCTTCATTTGTTGTTGTTGTTATTTGCCACCGAGTTGGCCCCGACTCATAGCGACCCCTCCTTGGGTTTCCGAGGCAGTATCACTACGGAAGTAGGAATGCCCAACCTTCCATCCAAGGAATGGCTGGTGCGTTTGAACCGCCAGCCTTCTGGTTAGCAGTCAAGTGCCTTAGGCACTATGCTACCAGAGCTTATATATATATATATATATATATACACACACACATATA
>NW_006921729.1:5147753-5165559 GCF_000298275.1 Orycteropus afer afer
GAGTTGGCCCCGACTCATAGCGACCCCTCCTTGGGTTTCCGAGGCAGTATCACTACGGAAGTAGGAATGCCCAACCTTCCTTCTGAGGAGTGGCTGGCGGGTTTGAACCACCAGCCTTCTGGTTAGCAGTCAAGTGCCTTAGGCACTATGCTACCAGAGCTCCTATTATTCTTTAATTTTGTATAGTATTACATTGTGTATATGTACCATAGTTTGGTTATCCATTCATCTGTTGATGGGTACTTAGGTTGTTTCCATCTCTTTGCTATTGTAAATAGTGCTGTGAGGAACATTGTATGCATATATTTATTCATGTCCTGGGTTTCTTCTGTTTAGGATATATTCCTAGTAATGGAATTGCTGGATCAAATGGTATTTCTAGTTCTGCCTTTTTAAGTAAGCACCATATCATCTTCCATAGTGGTTGACCATTTTACAGTCCCCCCAGGAATATATGAGATTCCAATCTATCCACACCCTCACCAGCATTTGTTGTTTTCTGTCCTGTTGAACTTTGCTATTGTTGCTCAACTGAGTTGATATCTCATTGTTGTCTAGATTTGAATTCCTCTAGTGGGTAATGATCACAAACATTTCTTCATGTGGTTGGCTGCCTAAATATCTTCTTTTGTAAAGTGTCAATTCATATCTTTTCCCCAGTTTTAAATTGGATTTTTTGTCTTTTTGATGTTAAGGTGTTGAAGTTTTCTATATATTTGTGAGATAAGTCTCTTTTCAGATATATTATTGGCAAATATCCTTGCTCAATCTGTGTGTTCTCTTTTTACTCTGTTGGAGGAGTCTTTTGATACACATAAGAACTTAATTTTTAGAAAGTCCTAGTAATCTAGTTTCTCTTCTGCTGTTTGTACATTTTGGATTATGCTTGATAATACCATAAATTAGGGCCACTACATTTGCCCCTACTATATCTTTGTTGAACTTTATAGTTTTGGGTTTTACGTTTAGGTCTTTGATCCACCTCATGTTTGTTTTTGTGTATGGTATGAGGTATGGATCTTGTTTAACTTTTCTGCAAATCGATATCCAGATTGCCAGCACCACTTGTTGAAGAGATTATGTTTTCCCCATTGAATGGATTTTGGCTGTTTGTCAAAACTTCGCTGTCCATAGGTGTATGGTTCTATTTCTGGACTCTCAATTCTCTTCCACTGGTCTATGTGTCTATGTTGCATCAATACCAGGCTGTTTTGACTACTGTGGCTGAATAATAGGTTTTGAGATCTGGGAGTGTGAGGCCTCCTACTTTGTTCTTTTTCAATAGTGCTTTGCTTATCCAAGAGCTCTTTCCTTCCCATGTAAAATTAATGATTTGCTTTTTCAAGTTTTTAAAGAATGTTGATAAAATCTGGGGAGGGGTTGTGTTGAATGTATAGATTGCGTTGGGTAGTATTGACATTTTCACAATGTTCAGTCTTCCTATCCATGAGTATGGTATTAGTTCTATATATGTAGATCTCTTACACTTTCTTGAAGTCATGTTTTGTAGTTTTCTTTATATGGGTCTTTTGTGTTTCTGGTAGGGTTTATGCCCAAATATTTTATCTTTTTGGTAGTTACTATAAATATAGGATATGTTGATCTTATATCCCACTACTATGCTAAATCTTTCAATTAGTTCCAGTCATTTTCTTGCTGAGTCTCTTGGATTTTCTATGTACGGGATTATATCTTGAGCAAATAGTGATAGTTTGACTTCTTTCTTACCAATTTGGATGCCTTTGATTTCCCTTTCTTGCCTTATTGCCCTGGCTAGGACTTCCAGTACAGTGTTGAATAGAAGTGGTGATAGAAGACATCCCTTTGAGTCTCTCTACATTGAGAATGATGTTGGCTGTTTTTGCATATGTGATTTTTATTCTGTTGAGGAATTTCCCTTCTATTCCTATTCTTCTGCAATTTTTTTTTTTTCAAATCAGTAATGGGTGTTGGAATTTATCAAATGCTTTTTCTGCATCAATCTATATGATCATGCAGTTCTTTTCCTTTATTTTACTTATAAGGTAGATTACATTGATTGTTTTTCTGATGTTGAACCATCCTTGCATACCTGGAATGAATCCCACTTGGCCATGAGGTATTATTTTTTTGATAAGTTGCTGCAGTCTATTGGCTAGGATTTTGTTGAAGATTTTTGCATATATTCAGGAGGGATATAGGTCTGCAGTTTTCCTTTCTAGTGGTGCCTTTACTTGATTTTGGTATCAGGATTATGCTTGCTTCATAAAATGTATTTGGGAGCATTCCATCCTTTTCTATGTTCTAGTATAGTTTTAGTAGGTTTGGTGTCAGCTCTTCTCTGAATGTTTGGTAGAATTGTCCAGTGAAGCCATCAGGAGCAGGACTTTATTTTTGTTGGTAGAGCTTTTTTTTTTAATGTTCAATTTTTTCTTTTGTTATGGGATTGTTCAAAATTTCAACCTCACTCTGTTAGTTAAGGTACATAGTGTATTTCTGGAAATCTACTCATTTCTTCTGTTGTTGTTATGTGCCATCGAGTCAGACCCATTTCTTCTAGATTTTCAAATTTGTTGACATACAGTTCTTCATAGTACCCTGATGTCCTTTTTATTTTGGTTGGTTCTGTTGTAATGTCCTTCCTTGACTCTTATGCTCATTTTTGCTTTAAAGTCTATTTTATCAGAAATTAATGTAGCCACTCCCGCTCTTTTTTGATTGCCATTTGTTTGATATGTCTTTTTGCAACCTTTGATTTTTAGTCTATTTTCGTCTTTGTCTCTAAGGTGAGGCTCTTATACACAGCATATTGATGGGTCATGTTTTCTTATCTGGTCTGCAACTCTTTGTTTCTTGAGTGGTGCATTTAATCCATTTACCTTCAGTGTAATTATCAACAAGTATGAATTTATTACTGTCAATTTTTTTTTTTGTTTTTTAGTGGTGTTTCATATAATTTTCTGTGCTAAACTAATTTTATTTATGAACTTTGTTATCATTTCTTTTTTTGGAATTGTTTTAGTATTTGCTAAATATTTATGCTTCTCATCTCTTTTATTTTGATGTCAATCCTTATTCATATTCTTGGAGGTTACCCTATGATTCATTATTTTCTTCCCAAGTTTAGAGCAGTCTGTTCTATGTTTCATTTATCTTGAGTTCCTCTCCATTTGAAAGTTCTATATCTACAGTGTTTATTCCCTTTTATTGGTTTGTAGTTATCCTCATTTATCAATTGATATCTCTGGTTTTCTGTTTATAGTCTTTAAAATTTATTTTAGTTTGGATACTTCCATATCTGGGTTGGTTTCTGAGTTATGTCATCATGTGTGTTAATCATCAGTTGCTGTCTGATGTTATTGGTTCTCCGTCTAAAGGACTCTTTAGCATCTCTTGTAAGGTTGGTCTGGTTTTAACAAGTTCCTTTAATTTCTGCTTATCTGGAAATGTCCTAATTTCACTGTCATATTTGAGGAATAGTTTTGCTAGATATATAATTCTTGGTTGGATATATATATATTTTTTTCTTTCAGGGCTTTATATATATCATCCCATTGCCTTCTTGCCAGTATCTGTTTTTTGCTGAGAAATCAGAGCTTAGTCTTATTCGTTGTCTCTTGTAGGTAACTTTTTGTTTTTCCCATGCTGTTTTCAGAATTCTTTCTTTATCTTTGGTTGTGGTGATGTTGATTGTGATATGCCTTAGTGATTTTCTTTTAGGGTCTATCCTGTTTGGTGTTCATTGAACTTCTTGAATGGATATCTTCTCATCATTCATCAGTTTAGGGAAGTTCTTTTCCAACAAGTCTTCCACAATTTTCCATGTGGTTTTATTCATCTCTGTCTGTTCTGTGAGTCTGATCATGCATAAGTTATTCCTTTTCATGATGTTCCACATGAATCTTATGCTTTCTTCATTTTGTTTTGCTCTTTTTTTTTTCTGATTTATCTCTTAACAAAGTAGTATCCAGGGTCTTGTATTCACTCTCACTAATTCTTTCTTCATTTGATTCAATTCTACTCCTTTGCCTATTCAATGTATCATCTATTTCTGAAATCTTAATATTAATCTTCTTGATTTCTATTCATTATTTTTGTATGGTTTCTAAGTTTTCATTTTTTTGTCAGTTTGTTCACTTATTGTTTTCCTAAATTATTCTAGAATTTTCTCTGTTTTCCTTAATTTTATTAGTGTTTTCCTTCATCTGTCCCTTAATCTATTGACCAAAACTCAAAACTTACTGACATCAAGTTGAATCCAACTCATAGTGATGCCTCCTTGGGTTTCTGAGGTGGTATCTCTGCAGAAGTAGATTGCCCAGTCTTCCTTCCGAGGAGTGGCTGGTGGGTTAGCACCACCAGCCTTCTGGTTAACAGTCAAATCCCTTAGGCCATACACCACCAGAACTCCTGAAGGTACCTAAATATAATTCTTTTGAATTTTTTTATTAGGAAGTTCCAATGCTGCTTCTTCCTCAGGGAGGTTTTCTGGGTCTGTATACTGGCCCTTGTTTGTGCTCCTTTATCTTCTTTATGTGAACTGGGATGGTCACTCATCTCAGACATTGTGATGTCATTCTGTTTATATTTCTACTTATAATTGTTAGTTTGGCAGAAGTTAGGCACTCACCACCCACCCCTGGTGGATGTGATAGAGGATGAGAGTGTGTGTACAGATCTGTAGTAGCTGTTCATGAAGAGCATTTGAATGTGAGCATTGTCTGCCATCTATTGTTGATCAGGTGGTGAAGAAGTAAGTGATGGACCTCTCCCAGTGGGTGGAGCTGCAGGGATTTGTGGTTGTGGTTGTGTCTTTTGGGCATGGTTGCTCTCTCCTATCCAGTTAGACAAAAAGAAAAAAAAAATACCAAGAAAATTAAGCCAAAAGAACTAAAAGACAGCCACATAAACAAACAGCAGCAATTACAGACAAAAAAAGAAAAGGGTATAAATGAAAAATTAAAAAGACAAAGGAAGGACAAAGAGAAAAAGAGACAAGAAAACCTCACAGTATCTTTCTAGTCATCAGCCTCCAGTGCAGTTGCCTGTGCTGTCCTCTGCATGCGGTGCCTATTCTTAAGTTGCTGCCCAGATCAGAACACCACTTACAATTATTCAAAATGGCCATTCTGCTTGTAACTATTCAAAATGGCCACATCCTCAAGATAGCCAATAGTCCAGAGCTCTTTTTGTCTCTATTCTTACTATTTTCCTTTCTAGGCATCAGCCATCTGTGCAGTTTCCCATGCAGTCCTTGGCAAGCAAAGCTGATTCTTGGATTGCTGCCTGGATCAGAACATCACTTGTAAATATTCATATTGGCTATGATTTCAGGACAGCTCACAGTATGCAGCTCCATTTGTTTCCTTATTTACCATTTACATTCAGTTTCTTCCACTAGTTGGTACTTAATCCAGTTCTTTATCTTCCCTTCAAAAGTCAGGGTTGCAGGATTATCTTCTGTATCTGTTTCAATTGGTTTCTCATTTCTTTGTTGTAGAGGGTCTGTGTAGCTTGTCTGCCTATTCTACCATCTTTCCAGAAGTCACATTTTTCCACTTTAAAAAAAAAATGTTTTTGATCCACACAATTTCTGGAAATTGTATTAAGACAATAATTTTCTTATTTTAGACATCATTAATGTCCATATTATTCACCTTATTTTCTTTTATTCTAAGAAGATTTTCATGTAGTTGGGAGGGGTCTTTTCAAAACCTTCTCTGGAGCAGTATGGATCTCAGAGGCTCATCAAAAAGAATAATCCCACTACCCACTTCCACTGAGTTGATTTTGACTCATTGTGACCATATAGGACAGAGTATAACTGCCCCATAGGGTTTTCTAGGCTATAAATCTTCATGGAAGCAGACTGCCTCATCTTTTTCCCAAAGAGGAGCTGTTGGGCTTGAACCACTGACATTTTGGTTAATACCTCAATGCTTTAAACACAAATCAGTTAATCTTAATTCATTTACATATGTTTGAGTTGTCCTAGGTATTTTGAAAGACAAAAGATTATTAAATTCTTTCATTCTAATTTTTACTGTTTTCTCAATAAGCAGTTTAACATATCTCATGTTCCAGTTGTTTGTTTGTTTGAGCTAATTGTTGGTGTTTTAAAAGTCTTCCTAAAGTTAATTCATGAAAAATTAGAGTCATTAATAACCAAATTTGGGAAATCTATTTCCTTATTTTTCATAAAGGATAAAAAGCAGCTTGTTTAGCTGTCTTATCTTTGATGTTTTTTTCCCCTCAATTTCCTCAGCCTGAAAATATGAAGATCTGGTCAATGTTGGTAGAGCCCTAAGTCATTTGTGGTGTTTGCCACACTACCATTACAAGTGCAAGCAGCATGGGTCCAACTCAGTTGTCTGGTAACACAGAGGAAGTCCCTAGTGTTTATTTTTCCTATTATTGAAGTTGCAAATATGTTGTTATTTGGTTATCTTGGCAGAAACAGTTACCAACACATTTTAGAGGGAGCTTCTAAAGTCTCTTCAAGTCCATTGAACACAAATCTGTCCTGAAGGACTTTTTCTTTGTTTCTCCTGCTCTGCAATGGGTGTTCTCAGTGTTGAAGACTCAAAGCTGTTATATGGGAGTCTAAATTTTCCCAGTTGCATTAGTTTCCTTTTTTCTTATCATTCTTAAATTAATAAAAATTACTTTGCCTTATATAAAATACATTTCATATAACATCAGTCTTAAGGTACTTAGAAAGATTTTGTTTTCAAGGTTAACATACATATAAACTTGTCAGAACAAATTTATTTTCATTAATTCCTGGGAATATTAAGACTATCCAATTTATATAAATGTGTATTTATCATTAAACAAATCAGAATAAATTCTGTGAAGAAATGTTGTAATACTATCTGGAGATAGCAATTTATTATATTTTCATACCTTTGTCTTTTATATGCTTTATAGGATCCTTTAAAGAAATAATTTAGAATAATTTGTTAAGACCTTATTATACCCTTCAAAATAAACAATTCATCCTTTTTCAGTTCACTTTTCAAACATACCGATATATATCAAGATTTCTCAGAGTAGCTACTAAAAGCTTAGATTTAACACAGCCAAAAAAAGCAGTTTTTCTTAGAAGAGAAAAGACTACTTCATGAAAACAGCAACTGCCAACCATGTCCTCCAACCTGATACAAGATAGAAGCCTAGCACAAACACTCTAGATTAAAGACAAGCTGTCAGAACACAACTAAACAGAAAAAACACATAAATTCACCAGTCTGTGAAGCCAACTCAGTAACCAGGTTTATACAATACCACATAACACAAACAACTCAGTTTCTTAAAATATATACAGCAATTGTTGTTGTTGTTGTTGTTATGTGCCATCGAGTCAGCCCCGACTCATAGCGACCCCTCCTTGGGTTTCCGAGGCAGTATCACTACGGAAGTAGGATTGCCCAACCTTCCTTCCGAGGAGTGGCTGGTGGGTTTGAACCGCCAGCTGTCTGGTGAGCAGGCAAGTGTCTTAGCCACTATGCTACCAGAGCTCCTACAGCAATTCTTAGATGAGATTAATTCAGAAAAACAGAACCTAGATAAACTTGTTGTTGTTGTTATGTGCCATCGAGTCATCTCTGACTCATAGTGACCCCTCCTTGGGTTTCTGAGGCAGTATCACTACGGAAGTAGATTGCCCAATCTTTCTTCTGAGGAGTGTCTGGTGGGTTGAACCGTCAACCTTCTGGTTAGCAGTCAAGTGCCTTAGGCACTATGCCACCAGAGTTCTCAGATAAACTCATTAATTTGTCATAATCTCAAAAGGAGCAATTTTATTCAGTTCCTTTGACAAAACCTGAGCAACAAACAAAAGTTCTCTAGAGGAAAGAAAAGACAATTCAAGTGGCAACTTATTTTCCCAAAATGGAAGGGAAAAGAGCAGACTGAAACTCATTTTTCTACAGTGATCACTGAAATTCTAAATTACTTTAAATATATTCAATTTATACTGTTTTTGAACACGAACCCTGTTTTGGTTACCTATTGCCGCTCTAACATAAGATACCACAAATGAGATGGCTTCATCAAATAGGAGTTTATTCTTACAATTTGGAAGCTTTATGTCTGAGTTCAAAGTGCCAGGCTTTAGGGGCTGAGTGAAAGCCCCTCAATCCTGGGCTTCAGCTCTGCCTCCTGCTCCTGGCCCACTGAAGCTGGAGGCTTTTCTTCATTCAGCTGCTGTCTGCTGAGGCTCATAAACCCAAGGTTGACAAGTAACAAGGCACAGTCCTGATATTACCAAACCACATGGCAGGCCATTGATTCAAGTTCATTAAAAGTCCCAAGATCAGCAGAGCATGGCAGGCTGCTGAACAATGACTCAGCACTTGCAGGGTTCAGGGTTCAAGCATGCCATAAGCTAGAGACCATTCCCAAAGCTGCTGCTTATGTATGGGAAGCAGACCACATCCCTAAAGCAGCTACTCAGCTGCTTGTGGTAGATCCCACCATGGAGGTGATTGCCAATCTCATCATGGGGAATACTGGTAGCATAGTGGCTAAGACACTTGCCTGCTAACCAGACAGCTGGTGGTTCAAACCCACCAGCCACTCCTCGGAAGGAAGGTTGGGCAATCCTACTTCCGTAGTGATACTGCCTCAGAAACCCAAGGAGGGGTTGCTATGAGTCGGGTTTGACTCGACAGCACATAACAACATCTGCCCAACCACTCAACCAGGACCAGCCAAGTTGATACACAGCCTTAACTAGCACAAACCCCAAGCCATCATCCTGGTAAGGGGAAATCTAGGCTCATTTATTAAGAATGTTAAGAATATGTTGAAATGTTGATCTCCCATAGTGAAATAAAATTCCTAGTAGAGGGTCTGCTGTGGGTTTTTTTTTTTTTTTTCCCCTCCTCAGTGTGCCTTTATTGTATGAGAATTGTCTTGCTGCTGGGTGTGGTGGGGGGAAGCCCAATGTGCTGGCCCATCTCATATCCCAGCTTATCCTTCTGGTGTCTTTCTGTTGGTGGTGAGCACCCTGAAGTCTTTGAGATGATTATACGTGTGCCCATATATTTTTGCAGCTTAAAACATGGGATTCCTTTGTAACAAACATATGAAACCTGGTTTAATTCCTTTTAAGCCTAATTCATCGTGCCAGCTAGAAACCTAGTCTCTTATTTTAAATTACTAGTCTCTCTAATTTCACAATGACATCCATAATTTGTTGTGATCCACACAGTGCTCACGTAGAACCTGTACATAAACCAAGAGAAAATCATTTTAACAGAACAAGGGACAATTGCATGTTTTAAAACCAGGAAAGATATGTGCTTGGTTTATATCCTTTCATCACACTTAATCAATCTGTATGCTGAACAAATAATCAAGAAATTGGACTATAGGCATACCTTGTAGATATTATAGGTTGAGTTCTAGACCACTGCAATGAAGTGAATATTATAATAAAGCTATAAAGTTTTTGTTTTCTTATACAAAAGTTATATTTACACTATAATGTAATGTACACCAGAAGGAGCTCTTGTGGCATAGTGCCTAAGGCATTTGACTGCTAACCAGAAGGCTGGTGGTTCAAACCCACCAGCCACTCCTTGGGAGGAAGGTTGGGCAACGTACTCCTGTAGTGATACCACCTTGGAAACCCAAGGAGGGGTCGCTATGAGTTGAATTCGACTTGATGGCAGTGAGTTTGGTTTGGTTTTGGTTATATAAAAGTTATATTTACATTATAATATAGTCTACTAAGTGTGTGATAGCATTATGAAAAAGTTTGAATTATTGTGAGAATTAGCAAAAGGTGACACAGAGATATGAAATCAACATACGCCACCAATAGACTTGCTTGACACAGGATTGTTAGAAACCTTCAATTTGTAAAAATCATAATATCTGTGGAGTACAATAAAGTGAAGTGCAATGAAACAAGCTATACCTGTATATGAAGAAGAACATGTCCTCAGGATTGGAGGAAGACTCAATAACAACCTGTGATATGCAGGTGACACAACCTTGCTTGCTGAAAGCAAAGGGGACTTGAAGAACTTATTGATTAAAATGAAAGACTACAGCCTTTAGTATGGGTTACACCTCAACATAAGAAAAGAAATGACAAAAATCATCACAACTAGACCAATATGCAACATCATGAAAAATGGAGAAAAGACTGAAGTTGTTAAGGATTTCATTTTACTTAGATCCACAATCAATGCCCATGGAAGCAGCAGTCAAGAAATCAAATGACATATTGCATCAGGCAAATCTACTTCAAAAGTTCTCTTTAAGGTGTGAAAATGCAAATATGTCACTTTGAGGACTAACATGCATCAGACCCAAATGTTTTCTATTGCCTCATATACATGTGAAAGCTAGGCAATGAATAAGGAAATGGAAGAATTGATGCACTTGAATTATGATGTTGGTGAAAAATATTGAATATAATATGGACTTGCCAGAAGAATGAACAAATCTGTGATGGAAGATGTAAGCCAGATACTCTTTAGAAGCAAGGATGGTAAGACTTCAGACATGTTATCAGGAGTGACCAGTCCCTGGAAAAGGACATCATGCTTCACAAAGTAAAAGGTCAGTGAAAAAGAGTAAGACCTTCAATGAAATGGATTGACACAGTGGCTGTAACAATAGCAATGATTGTGAGCATGGTGCAGAACTGAGCATTGCTTCATTCTGTTGTACATAGGGTCACTATGAATTGGAACCAGCTGAATGACACTTAACAACAAGTAACTCTAATTGTAAAGTACCCAAAAGTGACTACTGATTTAAGAATCTGTTTTAGGGAGTTGAAACTAAAATCCATAAACAGTTAAAATACTCATCCCATTGGTACTATTTTAATCTGAGAGACTTGGTTCTCTAATTTGCTGAACAGAAAACCAAAAGATCCCTCAATGTGGCCACTGATTTTCCAGACTATCTTTAGTAAGGTTATGCCAACTGGAGAAAAACTTGCACATTAAAGTAGCAAAGTACTTTTATATACAAACACAACTACTGCTGTGGAGTCAGATCTGATTCATAGCAACCCCTCTTTGGGTTTCCGAGGTGGTATCTCTACGGAAGTAGATTGCCCAACCTTCCTTCTGAGGAGTGGCTGGTGGGTTTGAACCACCAGCCTTCTGGTTAGCAGTCAAATGCACTAGGCACAATGCCACCAGAGCTCCCATACCAGAGGGTCACTACAATTTACCCCTAGATCTGGCATTTCTCATTTTCCAAAAAGATAGTAAGATCCAAACTTGCAAGAACAAAGACAAATCCTTCAATAAAACCTGAAGTGCTACCAACACAAGAAAGTAGAGCTCAGATTCAAGAGGCTATTTACCTTGAGGTGATTTTTGAGAGTTCATGTAAGTGGAGAGCCCAAACATCACAGGTTGTATCAAAGCCCAAGTCCTCAATATCTCAGGTTCATGACAGGTAATGCATCTTTGAATTCCCATTTCTGACACCAAATAGGTCAATGATGAAAATCCAGTATTCTTTAGGGAGTAAAACAGAAAGTAGTTTTAATGAGGAATAGAACAGGTACAGCTGGGTAGCACTGGGTAAAATATGCAAAGTGCTCTGAAACTCTCGTTGTGTGAAGTGTTTTTGTACAGGGGACCCAGCATGGTCAGCTGGACTGAGAAATAACTTGTTTTTTCAAATATTTTCTACCAGCTAATCTACAGATTTCGTAGAGTCAGCCCATACCTCCCAAGACAGGGGGCAATTTATGCAAACATTCTTTCTGAGAGTAGCTGCAGTTCTGCCTCCCTCCTCCCATCTCACCCAAGTCATTGTGGATTAACTCATTACTGTGAGGTTGGCTTGAATGCCTCTTACTTTTCAGGTTTGTCATCACACTTGAAAATTGACACCAGCTTCTTCAATATCCTGGCTTCCCTCACAGGATGGTTGCTCTGGCCTGCTCCGTCTACCTGCAGAACCCTACCCCTGGCCTATGCTCCTTTTATATCCCTCCAAATTCCCTTCATTCCCTGATACTAACTGTATAGATGTGACCCATCAAGGGAGGTGAGAGGGAATCATCTCCATATCTCTGTGAGTAGGTATGAAGCTAGGAATGCCCTAGAAAGACCTCTGTTAGAATGCCTTTTCTGGATAAAAATGGCCTAGGGGCCTCTATCCAATTATGTCTTCATGCTCTGATGCCATTTGACTCAGCCTCAACTAGGGAATAAGGGTGAAGAGCTCAAATCTAAGATATTCTGTTCTGTCCCTAGCGAACTCTGGCCTCTCTTGAAAGAATGACCTATATCTACAATTTCCTTTCTGGCCCATATCTCTCCTATTACTTCTAAGTCCTTATTCGCCTATCCTGGACACCTTACCTTGAATCCTGGACAGACTATAGTCATCTTAAATTTAAAATTTAATATATCATATTTCTGAATCTAATGATAGAGTATCTCTACCACTGAGGAAAATTAGAAAAAGTTCACAAAATAGTATTAAAAATTTGTCTAAAGTCATCATAGAGCTAAAACAGCAGTGAAAAATTAGCAGGTCAAAATCTGGGAAAAGAAGAAACCCATAAATTGAAATGGTTCTTGGGATTGCTTCTCCTTTGGAATCATCAACTCATTCCAGAAGAAGAGAGTAAGAGGCTGAGATATGTTCTTGATAGCCTCTAAAGATTAAAGGCCCACCAAAAGGAAGCCCAGGGAGCTCTGGTAGTGTAGTGCCTAAAGCACTTGACTGCTGACCAGAAGGCTGGCAGTTCAAACCCATCAGCCACTCCTCGGAAGGAAGATGGGGCAATCTACTTCCGTAGTGATACTGCCTCAGCAACTAAAGGAGGGGTCGCTATGAGTCAGGTCTGACTCGACAGCACATAACAACAACAACAAAAGGAAGCCCGATAGATACTCAACTCTTGGGGCTCTTGGGGTTTGGGACTCTAAAGGGCTCAACTCTAGAAGTAAGAGTAAATAGGTGTTTCAAGGATTTCCCCTGGATTTCAGTATTCCCAGTTCTTGAAACTGAATTAAGGTGATCCTGTATTTCTAGTACCTAAGACCTGGGGAAGAAAATATAATGTTCTCTGGGGGAAATGCTAGGTCTCATACTTATTTATTATTTTCCATATCCAATATTCTATACTCAAAATTAACTCTGGAACATAAGGAAACAAGAAAATATAAATGGAAAGTAGCAGTATATAAAATAGTCATTAGAAACAGATCCACTTGACATCTGGAATTTGAAGTTTTTAGGCATAATTTTAAAATAATTGAGCTTACAATGTTAAAAAAAGATGCAATAAAATATTGAGGACTCTGGCAAAGAACTGGGTAATATAAAAGAGTATAACTGATTTGGAAAAGCATAAAATAAGAAAGACAAAAAGATAAAAAATGCAGGAGAGAGCAAAGATATAGAGGATTCAGCACAAAGGCCTAACATACTTGCAGTTGGATGGTAGAGGAAAGGAGAAAGAGATTAGAGCAGAAGTAATCGAAGGATTATTTCCTGAAGACTTTACTAAACTAATTAAAAACACTAATCAACAGATCTAAGAGTCCCTCCAAAGCTCAAGCTGGATAAACATAAAGGAACAAATCTAGGAACATCATAGTTAAATGGCAGGAAACAAAAAAATAAGAAAAAGAAATCTGGAAAAAAACATACTTGTCAAACATGAATAAACCCAAATGAATATTGCCTCTAATAAAAAGTTATAATAATGTCTTGTGGAATTAAATACAGATAAATGCATGGCAACAATAGCTTGTAAGTGCAGAGGGAGATACATGGAAAATTAGTCATACTATTGTCATTGTGAACAAAGAAAGCTGCTATAGCTCTATTAATGTTAAATAAAGGAGACTTTAAGACAAAAGGCATTAATCGAAGCAAAGACAGATATTTCATAATGATGAAAGGATATAGCTATGGAAAATATATAACCATTCTAAATTTAATAAATCCTCAAAATTCTTAATGCTAAAATACATAGTCCTAAAAAATGAAATATACATATCCACAATCATAGTGGATGAGTTTTATATTCATCTCTTAATAGCTGATTGAACAGGCAGATAAAAATTGTATCTATATAGAAGATTTAAACATGATTAACAAACTTGACCTGATTCACATATTATAGACCATTACATAAAACAACAGACTGTTCATTCTATTAGAGCCACACAAAACATTTATAAAAACAATGAGCCATAAGGCAATTTTTTCCATTTTCAAAGGAATGAAATCATATGGAATGCAATTAAGCCAGAAATCTCTAACAACAACAGCAACCATGTTAGGAAACTCCTACCTGATTGGAAGTCATAAAATATACTTAGAAATAACCCATGAGTCAAAGAAGACATGACAATGGAAAATTTTAAAGTGTATTATTTTCAACTAAGTATTAATAAAGATTCTACAACTTGATAATTGGAGTTTATAACCATAAAGCTGTGAAAGCTGTAAACTCTAAAGCCTGAGAGGAATATATTAAATGAATGTATTATAATGAATATTTTGGAAATAAGGAAATCTGACAATTAAAGAAATTAGAAAAGAAGATATTTCTGATACACTCTGAATGGGTGATAAATTCCTCAAATACAGAATATAAACCCCAAAGAAAAAGACAGGTGTGAATAGGCACTTCATGAAAGAGGATAATCAAATGTGCAAGTAACAAACTAGATGGTGCCTAACCTCATAGTTCTCAGGAAAACTACAGTTTCCATTGTTAGAACTACAGTGAGATACCACTACACACCTAGCATAATAACTAAAGTTAAAAAAATAAAAACAGACTATTTCAAACACTGAAAAGGTTGTAGAGCATCTAAAACTCTTACAAAGTATCTGGAAATATTTTGGAAAACTGTTTGGTAGTGTCTGCTAAAATTGTTTCTGCCAAAATTTCTGTTTTAACATCTTGCTACCATGGCACTCAAAATTCTAGTGATCTTTCCTCTTCTAACAACTCTAGCATCATCTCTCACTACTTCTTCACCTCTTGTTCTAAGCTCCAGCCCCACTAGATGACCAGAGACTTCTTAAAGATGATGACATCTCTCAACTCTAGGATTGCTACTCACTTTTTTTTTTTTTTAATTGTGATTTGGGTGAAGATTTACAGAGCAGATTCACTTTCCATACAACAGTTCACATACACTTTGTCTCATGACATTGACCGCAGTTTACCACAATGCAACAGCTCCCTTCCCCCTTCCTCCCCATAGTTACCCCTTCCCAGTGTCCATCCCTCCATGCACTCCTACCCTCTGAGCTGTCTCCCTGTGCATAAGCAGCCCTTCTTTCTCCCATGATTGTTCTCTCCAAGGAGTGTATCTACCTGAGGTAAATGTTCAACTCATATGCCTGTCTTTGGTTTGGCTGGAAATCACAGGTGTGGGTTCAATTCCAGACCTGAAGGGCAGCTGGGGGCCATAGTCTCAGTGGTTCCACCAGGCCCTATCTGTGCTACCCACTTCTTAAAGGATTCTTCCCCAGTATCTTTGTCTGGCCAGCTCCTAATATCTGGAATGTTTTTCCTGATCTATTTTCAAGGCTTAGAATAGTCTCTCCTTTTAGGGCCCCATAATACCTTTTAGTTACCTCATCAAAGCATGTTTCATACTATAATACAAATGCCTATTTATTAGTATCCCCTGGTAAACCATGAGGTCCTACAGTTGACGACTGGATCCCATCCATTAGCAGTGTCTGGTACAAAATCAATAAATCAAAAATCAGTAAATGTACTTTATGTTAGATTGTGTGGTAACATTACATGGGATGTGGATGTGAGTAATTTATTCTGCTTGCTTAGTACTCTCTTTTTCTTTCCTAGTATATATGAAGTGGCACAAACATTTTTATTTGCTCATTTTATATTTAGATTATTATAAGCAGAAAATGCCTTAGTGTCATCTAGTGCAAATTTTCACTAACCACTACATAGAGGAATTGCTTTTCTTTCTTTTTTAACAATTTTATTGTGATAAAATACATATAACAAGACATATGCCATTTCAGCAATTTTTACATGTACTTTCAGTGATATTATTATATTCACCATGTTATGCAATCATTATCTGTACATATTTACAAATTTTTTCATCACCCTTAAAAGAAACTCAGTACCATTAAAGCAATATTTCCCCATTTCCCCTTTTAACCCACTTCTGGTAACCACTAATAAATTTTGGTTGCCATATTCTAGCATCTGAATTCTAAATTCAAGAGGATGGATGAGAACTAAGATCAGCACAAAGCTGATTCCTATGAGGTAGAGGTCAGATGTACCTCCACCCTCCAGCTTCTTCACCTTTTCTGATAGCAGCTGTCCCCATAATGGCACTCTCTATTTCTCTGTTGGGTCTGGTAACTTGTTGCAGTGGCTAAACAGAACTCATAGACCATAGTCAAAATTATGTGGTTTATTAGGAAAGAAACAGGCTACTACTTCCAGTCAAGATCAAGTTGGATGTAACAGGATACATCTAAGGAGATCAAATACATTTCTTCAATAAGGACAGCTTCTAACCCAGACAACTCTTAGCTCTTTCTCAGCCATGCTCAAAGGCAGGTGGCCCTTCTTTTGGCCATGCCTGCTGCCTGGGCTTTCTCTAGACCTCTGCTCTGCTTGGACAAGTGATAGAGCTCTTTAACTCCACCAAGTGCCCAGATGCACCCCACTCAGCCAGCAGTCCTTCTTCCCTGCTCACTTCTCTCTTCCTCCATGAATCAACAAGCCCAATACAGTCACCTCACGCCAGTCTCCTGGCCCCCATTATTTGTACTGCTGCTGCCATTTCTCTGACTCTGGGCTTTGAAGCACAAAAGGTTTATTTTTTTCATTTCTTTCTTTTTTTTTTGCCTAGTTCATTTACTTTTTCTTTTGTTGCTTATGCTTTTGATGTCGTATATAAGAATCAGTTGCCTAGTCTCAGGTCATAAAAACCTGTTTTTCCTGAGTTTTATAGCTTTAGCTCTTACATTTAGGTCTTTGATTCATTTTGAGTTAATTTTTTATATGATGTGAAGTAGGGTCCAACTTCATCGTTTTCCATGTGGATCTTAGTTTCAGTGGTAGTCAGCTGCAGGGACCCAGGTAAGGGTGGTGCGAGAGGTTTCCAACAGGGAGACAAATTTGTCTGTTGGTTTGCCCTACCGTGGTGACGTGTTGATGTGAGTTTTGAGGCTTAGCCACTGGTGTTTCAAACCCAGCGGGATGCACATGGTACACAGGTATCAGCCCAGCTTACAGACTGAGACAGACTAGGAAGAAGGAAGAGGCCATCCACTTTTCAAAGAATTTGCCAGGGAAAACCTTATGAATAGCAAACAAACACTGTTTGATACATTACCGTGCAACTTTATGAATAGTCTGGTTAGGTTAGAGGGCTCTCAAAATAGGACTCAGAAAGAGCTGCATCATCTGAGTAAACCCAGCCTTACTCCTATGGATAAGGTGAGACCCCCATTTGCTGATGTGGCACCACTCAAATTGAAGAGAAACAGCTGCAGAAATCCATTAATCATCGGAACATGGAATGTACGAAGTATGAATTTAGGAAAATTGGAAGTTGTCAAAAATGAAATGGAACACATAAAGATGATATCCTTGGCATTAGGGAGCTGAAATGGACTGGTTTTGGCCATTTTGAATCAGACAACCATATGATCTACCATGCTGGGAATGACAATTTGAAGAGGAATGGTGTGACATTCATCATCACAAAGAATGTTTCAAGATCTGTCCTGAAGTACAATGCTGTCAGTGATAGGAAAATATCCATATGCCTACAAGGAAGACCCATTAATACGACTATTATTCAAA
>NW_006921729.1:5167484-5168930 GCF_000298275.1 Orycteropus afer afer
GAGGAGCAAGGATGTCTCCTTGAGGACTAAGGTGTGCCTGACACAAGCCATGATACTTCCAATCGCCTCATATGCATGTGAGAGCTGGACAATTAATAAGGAAGACCAAAGAAGAGTTGATGCTTTTGAGTTGTGGTGCTGGCAAAGAATGCTGAAGGTACCATGGAGTGCCAAGAGAACGAACAGATCTGTCCTGGAGGACGTGCAGCCAAGATGCTCCTTGGAAGCAAGGATGGCCAGACTTCATCTCACCTACTTAGGTCATGTTGTCAGAGGGGACCATTCCCGGGAGAAAGATGTCATGCTTGGTAAGGTGGAGGGTCAACGAAGGAGGGGAAGGCCTTAGACGAGAAGGATTGACATAGTGACTGCCATGATGGGCTCAAGTATAGCAGGGATCGTGGAGCTGGTGCAGGATCAGGCGGTGTTTCATTCTGCTGTGCAGGGGGTCGCTATGAGTCAGAAACGATTTGACGGCACCTAACAATAACAACGGCAAACAACAACAATAACAACACTAGTTTCAATACATTTTCTCCCACCCAGAATCTTTGTTGATATTATCAGTTAGAAAATGTCACTTCAATGCAGTTTTATTTGTAATTTTAGTTGCCAAGAAAGTAGAATATCTGTATTTTCAGGATGATAAGCATATATTTTCTTTCTCAAATGTTTGTATTCAAAAATGGATTGTTAGAGTGGACTTAAGAGAAAAGAATTTCTATAGAAAGAACTCTATAGACTCAATAACAAAAAAGATAAAGAAGTTAAAGCTAAAGTTAATGGTCCTTCAAGTTAAAAAATGGGCAAAGGACTTGAATAGTGTTTCACCAAAACAGATCTACAAATGAGAAATAAGTGATGCAAATGATGCTCAATGGCATTAGTCATTAGGTAAATGGCAAGTCAAAACCATAATGAGATATGACTTCACACCCACAAAGGTGGCTTTAATCAAAAGGGCAGATAATAACAAGTGTTAGTAAGGATGTGGAGAAATTGTAACCCTCATACATTGCTGGTGGGAATGTAAAATAATGCAGCCACTTTGGTAAACAGTCTTGCAGTTCCTCAAACAGCTTAACATAGAGTTACCAAATGATCCATTTCTAGGTATAATTTCACTTTCTCCTAAAAAAATGGAAACATATGTCCACCAAAAACTTGTACTTGAATGTTCATAACACCATTGCTCATAATAGTAAGAAAGTAGAAACAACACAAATGTTCATCAGCTGATGAGCATGTAAATAAAATATGGTATATCCATGTAATAGAATAGCTTTCATCAATAAAAATAGAGTAATAGGAGCTCGGGTAGCATAGTGCCTAAGGCACTTGACTGCTTACCCGAAGGCTGGCGGTTCAAACCCACCAGCCACTCCTCGGAAGGAAGGTTGGGCAATCCTACTTCCGTAGTGATACTGCCTCGGAAACCCAAGGAGG
>NW_006921729.1:5169170-5196258 GCF_000298275.1 Orycteropus afer afer
TAGTGGTTGCTTAGGAGCTCTAGCAGTGTAGTGCCTAAGGCACTTGACTGCTAACCAGACAGCTGGCGGTTCAAACCCACCAGCCACTCCTCAGAAGAAAGGTTGGGCAATCTACTTCCATAGTGATACTGCCTCAGAAACCCAAGGAGGGGTCTCTATGAGTCAGACCCAACTCAATGGCAGTGAGTTTGGTTTTGGTTTGGAGGGCTGGGAAGGGTGGCAAAATCAGGAATGATGGTTAAAGGATGTGGTGTAGTAAATTCCATAATATGGCTTTTCTAGCCATAAGTCTTTGTGAACTCCATGGTGGAATTTGCTGTGAGCAACTGAGTAGCTCCTGATTGCTAAAGTTATCCACCTGGGGTATTTCTGTTGAACCAGCACAAAGCAATCTTCTAGGAAGCTTGCTCTCTCTCAGGTATATAGAATTCAGATGTTGGGATTGGTGAGTTTGGTCACTTTGCCAGGCTCAAAAGGAACCCTCCTTGAGGCAGAAGCAATCTCTCACTGCCAGCTGAGAGATGTGAGAGACATGCATTGCTGAGAGAGAGATGCAAGAGACACACGCTGCTGGGAGAGAGACTGAGAGAGACTGCTGAGTGAGACGGCCAGCTGCAAGAGACTGAGTGCATTTCTGAACTTGAATTGTAGCCTGTTGCTTCCCTAATAAACCCCATAATCTGTGTGGCCACTGCAGCTAATTATCAAACTCAGCAGAGAGGTGATGGTTGCTGTGGGAGGAACTGTTGGTGTCAGGGTTGATGAAAGGGCTGGAGGGAGGTGGCATTTCTGGTCTTGCAGGGATAGGCATTGGGCTACTGATGGTAATTCTGTCTTCCTCTTGTGGGGTTAGAAGAGGTCAGAAGATGGCACCTCTCTGTCCCTTTTGCAAAGGGTGAGGTGCTTCTATTTGGGGTAAGGAAAATGTTAAAAATTTGAATATAGTGATGGATTGATATACGCACAACTCTGTGACTATAACAATAAAGGTTATTTAAGTGTACACTTTAAATGGGTGGATGTAATGTCATGTGAATTATATCTCAATAAAGCTATTAAACCACCACTCATCTATCATTTTATCGAAGTGGCTTGGGTGTTGCTCTGAGGCTGGAGGCTATGCCATTGGTATTTCAAATACCAGCAAGATCGCCCATAGTGGACAAGTTTCAGTGGTGCTTCCAGACTAAGACAGACTGAGAAGGACAGGACCATTTGTTTCTGGAAAAACTGGCCACTGAAAAGCTTATGAATAGAAGTGAAGCTTTGATATATTATTGGCACTTTATGAATAGCCATGAAACATTGTCCAATGTAATATTGGAAGATGATCCTCTTAAGTTGCAAGGTACTCAAAATACAACTGGGGAAGAGCTACCTCCTCAAAGTAGGAAAAAAAAAATCACTGCCATTGAATTGGATCTGACTCATAGCAACCCCTCCTTGGGTTTCTGAGGCAGCATCACTACGGAAGTAGATTGCCCAACCTTCCTTCTGAGGAGTGGCTGGTAGGTTTGAACTGCTAGGCTTTTGGTCAAATGCCTTAGGCACTAGGCCACCAGAGTTTCCCCTCAAAGTAGAGTTGACTTGCATGGGTGGAGTAAAGTTTTCAGGGCCTCCATTTGCTAATGGGGCATGACTCAAAATGAGAAGAAACAGCTGCAAACATTCATTAATAATCTGAAGGTGGAATGTACAATGTATGAATCTAGGAACACTGGAAATTTTCAAAAATGAATGGAATGCATAAAGATCAATATCATAGGCATTAGTGAGTTAAAATGTCTGGTATTGGCAATCTTTAATCAGATAATCATAGGGTCAACTATGCTGGGAATGACAAATGAATAAGAATGGTGTCACATACATTTTTACAAGGAAAGTTTCAAGATCTATCCTGAAGTACAATGCTGTCTGTGATAAGATAATATCCATATGCCTGCAATTAATACGACTATTATTCAAATTTATGCACCAACCATTGAAGCCAAAAATGAAGACATTAAAGATTTTTACCAACTTCTGCAGTGTGAAATTGACCAAACTTGCAACCAAGATGTATTGATAATTACTGATGATTGGAATGCAAAAGTTGGAAACAAAAAAGAAAAGTTGGTCATTGGAAAATATGGCCTTGGAAATGACACTGGAAACTGCATGATAGAATTTTATAAGACCAACAACTTATTCATTTCAAATACCATTTTTTCAACAACATAAACAGTGGCTATACACATGGACATTGTCCGATAAAATACACAGGAATCAGATTGACTACATCTGTGGAAAGAGGCAATGGAGAAGTTCATTATCTTCTGTCAAAATAAGGCCAGGCACTGACTGTGGAACAGACTATCTGTTCCTCATATGTAAATTCAAGCTGAAGCTAAAGACAAAACAAGTCCATAAGAGCCAAAATATGACCTTGATTATATCCCATGTAAATTTAGAGACGTGGTAGTTAAAGTTGTATGTCAACTTGCCTGGGCCTGGTTTTGAGTGGCTGAGCAGCTGGATATAGTTATGCCACATGATCAGATTGGTAATAAGCTCCTTAGTGGAATCTGCTTTGTACAGCTAAGTAGCTGCCTTTGGGATGTGGCCTGCTTCCAGTATACATGGAGAAGCTTTGAGGAACATCTAGCTTTTGGCACATCTGGATCCTGTATTTGGCCAAGTCTTCATCTCAGTGGCCTGCCATGTTGCCTGCTGATCTTTGGATTGTTCCTGGACTTGAACTCGTGGCCTGTCCTATTGCTGCTACTTTTGGGACTGTGACATTTTACTTGTTGATTTTAGGTTCATCAGCCTCAGTAGCCAGCAACTGTGTGAGTCAGAAAAAGCCTCCAGCTCTAGTGGGCCTGGAATAGGAGGCAGAGCTGAAGGCCAATGTTGAGGGGCCTTCACTTAGCCCTTAGAGATGGCACTTTGAATTCAGACTTCTACACTCCTAACCTGTAGGAGAATAGATTCCTGTTTGTTAAAACTATCCACTTGTGGTATTTCTGTTATAACAGCACTGGAGAACCAATACAGAGATCATCTGAAGAATAGGTTTGAAACATTGAACACCAATGACCACAGACCAGATGAGTTGTTGGATGACATCAAGAACATCATACATGATGAAAGTACATGGTCATTAAAAAAGACAGAAAAGTAAGGGAAAGAAGAAAATGGATGCCAGAGGAGACCATGAAATGAGCTCTTGAATGGAGAAAAGCTAAAGTGAATGCAAGAAATGATGAAATAAAATATCTAGACAGAAGATTTCAAAGGGCAGCTTGAGAAGATAAAGTGTTATAATGAAATGTACAAAGACCAGGAGTTAGAAAATGAAAAGAGAAGACCACATTCATCATTTCTCAAGCTGAAATAATTGAAGAAAAAATTCAAGGCTTCAATTGCAATATTGAAGAATTCTATGAGCAAAATATTGAACACAAGCATCAAAAGAAGATGGAAGGAATACACATAGTCACTGTACCAAAAAGAATGGGTTGATGCCCAACTATTTCAGGAGGTAACATTTGATCAGGAACCAATGGTACTGAAGGAAGAAGTTTAAGTTGCACTGAAGGAATTAGCAAAAAAAAAAAAAAAAAGAAAAAACACAAGGCTCTAGGAATTGACAGAATGCCCATTGAGATGTTTCAGCAAATGAATGCAGCATTGGAGGTACTTGTTTATGCCAAGAAATGTGAAAGACAGCTACCTGGCCAACTGGCTGGAAGAGATCAATATTTTGCTCATTATAAAGAAAGGTGATCTAAGCAAAATGTGGAAATTATGGAACAATGTCATTACCATCAAACACAAAATTTTGCTGAAGATAATTCAAAAATGGTTGCAGCAGTGTGTTGATAGGGAACTGCCAGAAATTCAAGCTGCATTCAGAAGAGGGCATGGAATGAAGGATATCATTACTGATGTCAGATGGATCTTGGCTGAAAGCAAAATAAAAAAGAATATTAGAAAGATGTTTGCCAGTGGTTTATTGACTATAACAAGGCATTTGACTGTGTGGATTATGTCAAATTATGGTTAACATTGCAAAGAACAACACCTAACAACAACGACAACAGCCAGCAGTGTATGAGAGTCTCAATCTCTCCACATCCTTGCCAGCATTTGTTATTTTCTGTCCTGTTGAACTTTGCTATTAGTGCTGGAGCAAGATGGTACCTCGTTTTGATTTGCATCTCTCTAATAGCTAATGAAGGAGCTCTGGTAGCATAGTGGCTAAGGCACTTGACTGCTAACCAGAAGCCTGGCGGTTCAAACCCACCAGCCACTCCTCAAAAGGAAGATGGGGCAATCTACTTCCGTAGGAAAACGCCCCGAAAAACCAAAGAAGGGTCGCTATGAGTCGGGTCCGACTCGAGGCACATAACAACAACAACAATGGCTAATGGGGAGCTCTGGTAGCATAGTGCCTAAAGTACTTGACTGCTAACCAGAAGCCTGGTGGTTCAAACCCACCAGTCACTCCTCAAAAGGAAGATGGGGCAATCTACTTCTGTAGTGATACTGCCTTGGCAACCCAAGGAGAGGTCCCTATGAGTCCCACGGAGAGGTCGCTATGAGTCGGGTCTGACTCGACAGCACATAACAACAACAATGGCTAATGATTGCAAATATTCTTCATGTATTTATTGGCTGCCTAAATATCCTCTTTGTTGAAGTGTCTCTTCATGTCTTCTGCCCATTTTTTATTTGGATTGTTTGTCTTTTTTGTTGTTGAGGTGTTGAAATTTTCTATAAATTTTAGAGATAAGTCCTTTGTCAGGTATGTTGTGGCTGAATATTTTTTTCTGTAGGTTCTCTTTTTACTCTTTTGGAGAAGTGTTTTGAAGCATATAAAAATATAATTTTTAGAAGGCCCCATTCATCTAGTTTATCTTTAGCTGTTTGTGCATTTTGGGTTATCCTTGATAGTCTACTTATGCCACGTACTCCAAAATGCTATATATTAGGGCCCTTAAATTTGCCCTTTTTTTTCTTTGAGGAACTTTATAAGTTTAAGTTTCACATTTAATTCTTTGATCCATCTGGAGTTAGTTTTGTGCATTGTGTGATGTACAGGTCTTGTTTCAGTTTTCTGCAAATAGATATGCAGTTTTGCCAGTGCCATTCGTTAAAGAGTCAGTCTCTTCCCCATTTAATGGAATTCAGTCCTTTGTCAAAAATCAGCTGACCATAGGTTGATGGATCTATTTCTGGGTTCTCAGTTCTATTCCACTGGTCTGTATGGTTCAAACCCACCAGCCACTCCTCAGAAGGAAGGTTGGGCAATCTACTTCTGTAGTGATACTGCCTCAGAAACCCAAGGAAGGGTCACTATGAGTCGGGTTCAACTCAACAGCACCTAACAACATTTGTCTGTTATACCAATACCAAGCTGTTTTGACTACTGTGGGTATATAGTAAGTTTTGAGATCTGGGAGTGTGAGGCCTCCTGCTTTCTTCTTCTTCTTCAATAATGCTTTGCTTATCAGGGTTGTATTCTGTCACCATACTTATTCAATCTGTGTGCTGAGCAAATAATCCAAGAAGTTGGACTATATCAGGATTGGAGGAAGACTCATTAACAACCTGACATATGCAGATCACACAACCTTGCTTGCTGAAAGTAAGGAGAATTTGAAGCATTCTCCTTTCCATACCTCAACTTGCATGTCTATCTATGTATCCACTGTTAGGTTATTGTTTGTTATTACTGTTATTGAAGAATTATGTATGTAACAGCATTTACCTTCACTGTCTATAACTCTTAAGCACCTTTAACTATCCTTCTTTGTCTTACTCATATTGTGCTGACCTCCCCATTATTGTATATTGCCTTTCCCCTCACTCAAGTTAATACATATCTACTTTGTAGTTAAGGAGCTCTGGTGGCGTAGTGGATAGATAAGGCACCTGACTTTTAACCAGAAGTTCAGTGGTTCAAACCCACCAGCTGCTTCGTGGAAGGAATATTGGGCAATCTACTTCTGTAAAGATTTACAGCTTTGGATGAGGTATTTTGTGGATATATCATTATTGTTTAATATTTCCTTTGTGTGTAGGTACCATAACTTGTTTATCCATTCATCTGTTGATGGATTTTCAGGTGGCTTCCCTCTTTTTAATTTTTTTATTTATTTTATGTCTCTAGGATATATACTTAGTAGTTGCTGGATTGTATGGTATTTCTATTTTCAACTTTTTAAGTAAGTGCTATACCATTTTCCACAGTGTTTATACCATTTTATAGTTTCACTAGCAGTGTATGAGAGTTTTAATCTCTCCACACCCTCAATAGCATTTGTTTGTTTTCTTTTTTTAAACTGTCTTTGCCATTATTGCTGGAATAAGATGATATCTCATCATTGTTTCAATTTGCGTTTTGCTAATGGCCAGTGGTAGTGAGCATTCTTCATATGTTTACTGGCCACCTGAATGTTTTCTTCGGTGAAGTATCTGTTCATGTTTTCTGCCTGTTTTTTAATTGAATGTTTGTCTTTTTATGGTTGAGGTGTTGAAGTTTTCTGTGAATTTTAGAGCTCAGTCTTTTATCAGATATGTCATTGCCAAATATTTTCCCCCAATCTGTATGTTCTCTTTTTACCCTTTTGGAAAAGTCTTTTGATGCACAAAAGTGTTTACTTTTTTTTAGGAGGCTCCAGTCATCTAGTTTATCTTCTACTGTTTGTTCATTTTTGGTTATGTTTGATAGTCTATTTATACCATAAATTAGGGCCCCTAAATTTGCCCCATTTTTTTCTTTGATGATCTTTATAATTTAAGGTTTACATTTAAGTCTTTGATCCATTTGAATTATTATTATTTTGTTTGTTTTTGGTGTGGGGTATGGATCTTGGTTCATTTTTCTGCAAATGGATATCTTGTTTTGCGAACACCATTTGTTAAATGGACCATCTTTTCCCCGTTTAATGGATTTCTGTCCTTTGTCAAAGATCATCTGTCCATAGATGGATGGATTTACTTCTGAGTTCTCAATTCTATTCCATTGGTCTATGAGTCTGTCATTGTACCAGCAGCAGGCTGTTTTGACTTCCATGGTTGTATAGCAGTTTCTGAGACTGGGAGGTAGACCTCCTACTTTGTTGTTCTTCAGAAGTGCTTTATTTATCTGATGTCTCTTTCCTTTCCATATAAAGTTGGAAATTAGTTTTTCTATCTCTTTAAAGAATGTTGATGGATTTCAGATCATGATTGTATTTTATCTGTAGATTGGCTTGGTTAGAGCATGGTGTGTTCTTCCATTTATGTAGGTCTCTTTTGGTTTCTTGCAGTAGTATTTCATACAGTGTTGTATATTCTACCATGGTGACTAGCGACTGGGGTATAAAAACTAGTGAGCCACCATCAAAGATGCAACTATTGGTCTATCCTCTTTCAGAGCAAAGAAGAGTGGAGAAAATCAAATAGTTACTCCAAAGAATGAACAGACATGCAAACCAGTCTTCACTACGTGGAGATCAGAAGAACTACATTGTGCCTGGCTACCACTACATAGAAGGTCCAGGACAGAATGAGGCAATAATGTAGAACAAAATTCAAAATAATAAAAAAGAGCAGACTTACTTGTCTGACAGACTGCTGAAACTCCCGAAACTGTGGCCCTTAGACACCTACGGTACCTTAGATACCCTTAGATCCAAATCTGGATCTGAACCCACTCCTAGGTATCACCTTTCAGTCAAACAACAGAACAAATAGTAGGTAACAATAACACTTGTGAGGAATGTAATACAGACAACAATTAACCGTAGAAGACCAAAAGGACAGCACTTGCTCTCAGAAAAAGCTCAGAGGCAAGTAGGGGTAGGAAAGAAGGATGAATGTGGTTACAGGGAATCAAGAGAGGAAGTGGGAAGATTGCTGTTATATTGAGTGAATTGCAACTTATGTTATAAAACAAAATATGTATAAATTGTTGAATAGAAAAATAATTTGCTCTCTGTGTTAGACTGGGTTCTCTAGAGAAACAAAAACCAGCAAAGCTTATATATATATAAAGAGAGAGAGAAATTTATCTTAGGAAAATGGCTTACAAATGTATAGAAGCTGGCAAGTCCAAAGTCTCTGGATATAACATCAAGCTGGAGGCTTTTCCTGGCTCCCACAACTGCAGAGCTGAGAAGCTCAAGGCTGGCAGGCAGTACACTGGCTGTTGACTCCAACAAATGATGAATCCAAGATCTCCAGGCTGAACGGTGGACTGCTCACTCACAGACAGTTGTACACAGCACAACAGAATCCCGATCCACAGGAGAATGTCTCTCTTCCCAGAATGTCCCTGGATATCCTGGAAGCAGGCCACACCCCTAGGGAAACTCCCCTTGAACAGATTGGCCACTCAGAACACAGTCATCTGATCCCATCATGGGAATAACCAAACAGAACTGGGGTCCAGCCAAGTTGACACACAGCCCCAACTATCACACTCTGTATAATTTCACCCAAATCACAATAATAATAATAGTAATAATGATTGAAGTTGTTAAGGATTTAATTTTACTTGGATCCACAGTCTATGGCTATGGAAGCTGCAATCAACAGATCAAAGGATGCATTGCATTGGGAAAATCTGCTGCAAAAGACCTTTTTAAGTGTTAAAAAGCAAAGATGTCACTAAGAAGACTAAGATGAACCTGACTCAAGCCACAGAATTTTCAGTTGCCTCGTGTACACATGAAAGCTGGCAATAAATAAGGAAGACCAAAGAAGAATGAATGCATTTGAATTACGGTATTTGTGAATACCGAATACACCATGAACTGCCAGAAGAATGGACAAATTTGTCTTGGAAGAAGTATAGCCAAAATGCTCTTTGGAAGCAAAGATGGCACTTCTCCCAGGTACTTTGGACATGTTATCAAGAGGGATCAGTCCTTGGAGAAGGACACCATGCTTGGTAGAGGGTCAGCAAAAAAAGAGAAAGACCCTCAACAATGGATATTCACAGTGGCTGCAACAATGGGCTCAAACATGGCAACGACTGTGAGGATAGCACAGGACTTGGCAGTGTTTCATTCTGTTGTTCATGGGGTCACTATGAGTCATATGTATGTGAATTTTAAAAACTGAGGTGATAGGATAACTGAAACAGGGTGAGTCCAGGCCTAAAAATTAAAAAGTCCATTTGAATTAAACTGGAGTCTGACCTAGAAACTTCTGATTTTGCTGAAAAGACAATTCAGTTTTTTCTTTTTGTCAAAGTTTAACTGCTGGTAAAACAATGAAGCCAATAGGCAGGATTTCTCACTTAGGTGAAGAATTTTTTTGGATAAAAATGTCCGTTTAGACTGTTTACTCAGCTTGGTATAAAAGAATGCCTTTCTCAAGCATGTCCCCCTAGCATTTAGGAAATAGGAGTAGAATTGAGAATGTTAAAATAGAGCCTGTAACTCTGTAACCGGGATGAAGCAAGCATCAAGTCTCAGTCCTGATTTTCTGACTCACCCAAATTAGACTTCATTTTCCATCACTGAGCTCTTCCACTCATTTTCTGGTGATCTTTGTAAATTTGTAACTAAGATAAGACGAAACTTGTTACTTGAAGATAAAGGGAAAGGTAGACCTCAGTGGTGAGAGATAATTAAATCCTGGCACAGTGCTTTGTTAAACAACTCTTAGGATGTAACAAGCTCAGAAGGTAACAAATACCCTTACTGGTGTTAAATTTTTTTAATTTGAAGTTTAACAAATGCTTTGCAAATTTTGCTATGCTTCTCTCCCCCAGTGCCTACCTTTAATCTTAAAAACTGCTTTATCTCTCTTTGCAATTTAGAGTATATTCTAGTAGTATTCTACCTGAATGTTGGTATGTCTTTCCTTTTCGTGATGTGTTTTTATTCCTTCATTAAAACTTTTTAAAAAATATGTCTTAATGTATTGAAACCAATACTCTACTTTTCTTGTATGTTGCAAATGGGCATAAAACTTGCAACAACTCACTTGGATCCACTGATATGGCATCAACGATAAGATAGTCCTGAAGAATAATGTATTCTAACACTCCTTTCTGTAACCTCACAAATCCCCACAGTGATCCTGGTGCCCACAGAATTTAAAAGATGGTTTGAATGAAAGGAAACAAGAACAGTCCAAGTGTTTTTGAAAGATAATTTTCTTTGAGCCAATATGCATAACAAATTGTGGATAAAATTGCAAAAAAATGGGAATACCAGAACGCTTAATTGTGTTCTTGCAGAATCTATACACAGATCACGAACCAGCCATTCAAACAGAACAAGGGCAATACTGTGTGGTTTAAAATCAGAAAAGGTATGTGTCTGTGTTTTACCTTTTCACCATACTTACTCAGTCTATATGCTGAGCAAATAATCTGAGAAGCTGGACTATGATTGTTTAACAGCATTCCAATGTATGACTGTACCACAATTTATTTATCTTCTTCAATCTATGAAGAAGAATGTGACTTCAGCATAGGAGGAGGACTCATTAACAACCTGCAACATGGAGATGATACATCTTGCTTGCTGAATGTGAAGATGACTGGAAACACTTGCTCATGAAGACCAAAGACTACAGCCTTTAGTGTGGATTACACATCAACACAAAGAAAACAAAATATTTCACAACTGGACCAACAAAGTACATCATAAATGAATAAAACATTGAAGCTGTTAAGGATTCCATTTTATTTGGATCAATAATCAGCGTTCATGGATGCAGCAGTCAATAAATCAATGTATTGCACAGGGAAATCTGTGGCAAATTAAAATTTTAAGAAGCAGAAGTGTCACTTTGAGGATTAAGGTTTTCCTGACTCAAGCCATGGTATTTTTAATCACTTCATATGCATATGGAAGCTGGACAATGAAAAAGGAAGAATGAAGAATTGAATTTGAATTGTGGTATTGGTGAATGTTAAATGTACTGTGAACTGGCAGAAGAACAAACAAATCTGTCTTGGAAGAAGTACAGTCAGGCTGCTCTTCAGAAGCAAGGATGGCAAGATTTCATCTTGCTTTCTTTGGACATGTTATCAGGAGGAACAGAACATCATGCTACGTAAAGTAGAGGGTTGATGAAAAAGAGGAAGACCCTCAATGAAATAGACTGACAGAGTGGTGACAACAGTGGCCTAAAAAAAAACTACCATTGTGAGTATGACACAGGACAGTCAATGTTTTGTTTTGTTATACATAGGGTCACTGTGAGTTGGAGACTACCTAACAACAACAACTTGAATCTAAGCATTGGAAAATGCTGTGTATCTTTTGTTCGATTTATGAAGAAAGATAGCCATCATAGCACTATTTATAATAGTTAAAATTGTAAAGTAATTGTCAAAACTGGGAAATGATTATAAGATTATAGTTGCGTTTGACAAACTTAAACATGCCATGCAAAAAGATACTCAATATCATTATTAGTCATTAGGGAAATGCAAATTAATGTCACAATGAGATACCAGGTTTTGAATGATTAGCTACAACAATAACTGACAATTCCAAATGCTGATAAAAAATCAAAGCAACTGCCACTCTCATACATTGTAGGTCAGAATGCCAGTGGTACAACCATTTTGAACAACAGATTTATAGATTCCTATAAAATTTAAACATATATTTGCTATATGACCCAACAATTTCATTACCCAAGACAAATGAATACTTATGTTTACAAAAAACTTGTACATAATTGTAGATAGTGACTTTATTCGTAATATTTCCAAACTGAAAACAGCCCAAGTGTCTTCGACTGGGGGAATGAATAAACAAATTGTGGTACAGTCATACATTGGAATGCTGTTAAACAATCCAAAAAAAAAAAAAAAAAAAGGATACTGATATGTTCAACAACATGAATGAATCTCAAATTCATTAGGCTAAGTGACAGAGGCAATATTGAAAAGGTAACGTATTCCATTTATTATTCTTTAGGGTTGTATAGTATTCCGTTGTGTGTATGTACCACAGTTTGTTTATCCATTCCTCAGTTAATGGACACTTAGGTAGTTTCCGTCTCTTTGCTATTGTGAATAGTGCTGTGATGAACATGGGTGCACATATATCTGTTCATGTCCTGTTTCTCACTTCTTTAGGATATATACCTAGTAATGAGATTGCTGGATCAAATGGTATTTCTATTTCCAACTTTTTAAGGAATTGCTGTACCAATTTCCACATTGGTTGTTCCTTCTACAATCCCACCAGCAGTGTATGAGAGTCCTAATCTCTCCACATACTCACTAGCATTTGTTATTTTTTGTCTTGTTAAGCTTTGCTGTTAATGCTGGGGTGAGATAGTATCTCATTGTTGTTTTGATTTGCATCTCTCTAATGGTTAATGAGTGTGTGCATTTCTTCATGTGTTTGTTGGCTGCCTGAATATCTTCTTTGGTGAAGAGTCTATTCATGTCTTCTGCCCATTTTTTAATTGGATTGTTTGTCTTTTTGATATTGAAGTGTTGGTGTTTTCTATAAATTTTAGAGAGAAGGCCTTTATCCAATATGTCATTGCTGAATATTTTTTTTTTTCCCAATATGTAGGTTCTCTTTTTACTCTTTTGGAGAAGTCTTTTGAAACATGTAAAAATTTAATTTTTAGAAGGTCCCAATTATCTAGTTAATCTTCTGCTGTTTGTGCATTTTGGGTTATGCTTAATAGTCTTTATACCATAAATGAGGGCCCCTAAGTTTGCCCCAATTTTTTCTTTGGTGAACTTTATAGTTTTAGATTTCATATTTTAGGCTTTGATCCATCTAGAGTTGGTTTTTGTGTATGGTGTAAGGTAAGGATCTTGTTCAATTTTCTGCAAATGGATATCCAGTTTTGCCTGCACCATTTGTGAAAAACACTATCTCTTCCCCATTGGATGGATTTTGACCCTTTGTCAAACTGATCATAGGTTGACAGATCTACTTCTGGGTTCTCAAATCTGTTCCACTGATCTATGTGGCTGCCATTGTACCAATACCAGGCTGTTTTGACAACTGTGATTGTGTAGTAGTTGAGATCTGGGAGTGTGAGACTTCCTACTTAGTTCTTCTTCTTCAGTAGTGCTTTGATTATCTAAGATCTCTTTCCTTTCTATGTAAAATTAGTGATTCATTTTTCCATGTCTTTAAAGAATGTTGATGGAATCTGAATCAGGATTGCATTGAATATATAGATTGCTTTGGACAGTATTGACATTTTCACAATGTTCAATCTTCCTATCCATGAGCATGGAATGTTCTAACATTTATGTAGATCTCTCATGGTTTCTTGAAGTAGTGTTTTGTAGTTTTTTTTTGTATAGGTCCTTTGTGTTTCTGGAAAGATTTATTCCCAAGTATTTTATCTTTTTGGTAGCTATTGTAAATGGGATTGATTTCCTGATTTCCTTTTCAGAGACTTCTTTGCTAGTGTAGAGAAATCCAACTGATTTTTGCGTGTTGATCTTGTATCCTGCCACTATGCTGAATTTTTCAATAAGTTCTAGTAATTTTCTTGCTTAGTTTTTTGGTTATTCTCTGTATAGGATCATATAATCAGCATATAGGGTTAGTTTGACTTCTTCCTTAGCAACTTGGATACCTTTGATTTCCCTTTCTTGCCTTATTGCCCTGGCTAGGACTACCAATACAATGTTGAACAGAAGTGGAGATAGAGGGCATCTTTTTCTGGTTACTGTTGGCAAGGAGAATGGTTTCAGTCACTCTCAGTTGAGAATAATGTTGCAGTTGGTTTTGCATATACATCCTTTACTAGTTGAGGAATTTCCCTTCTATCCCTATTCTTCTGAGAGTTTTTTTTTTTTTTTAAACAGGAATGGATGTTGGAGTTTATCAAATGCTTTTCCTGCATCTATTGATATGATCATGTGATTCTTTTCCTTTATTTTACTTATGTGATAGATTACGTTGATTGTTTTTTCTAAAGTTGAACCATCCTTGCATGTTGTTGTTGTTGTTGTTAAGTGCCATCGAGTCGTTTCCGACTCATAGCGCATATGTGATAAGAATCCCACTTGGTCACAATATATTATTTTTTGGATATGTTGTTGGAGTCTATTGGCTAGAATTTTGTTGAAGATTTTTGCATCCATATTCATGAAGGATATTGGTCTGTAGTTTTCCTTTCTAGTTGTGTCTTTGCCTGCTTTTGGTATCAAGTTAATGCTTGCTTCATAAAAAGAATTTGGGGCGATTCCATCCTTTTATATTTTCTGGAATAGTCTGAGTAAGATTGGTGTCAGCTCTTCTCTGAATGATTGGTAGAATTCTCCAGTGAAATCATGTGGGCCAAGACTTTTGTGTGTGGGTAACTTTTTTTTTTTTATGACCTATTCAATTTCTTCTTTTGTTTTTGGGTCTGTTCAGATTTTCTACCTCAGTCTGTGTTAGTTTAGTAAGTAATATGTTTCTAGAAATTTGCCCATTTCTTCTAGATTTTCAGATTTGTTGGAGTACAGTTCTTCATAATATCCTCATATTATCCTTTTTATTTCAGTTGGTTCTGTTGTGATGTCACCCAATTATTATTCATGTAATTTGTATTCTCTCCCTCTTTTCCTTTGTTAAGTTTGTCAGTGGTTTGTCAATTTTATTAATCTTTTCAAAGAACCAACTTCTAGTCTTGTTGATTTTTTTCTGTTGTCTTTCTGTTTTCTGATTCATTTATTTCTGCTCGATATCACATAATATCCTTCCATGTCTCTTATGGTCACTATGTTTTTAAAGTCTATTTTATCAGAAATTAATATTGGTACTTCTGTCTTTTCTTGGTTGCCATTTTAAAAAATATATCCTTTTCCAACTTTTGACTTTTAGTTTATTTTTGTCTTCGTGTCTAAGGTAAGCGTCTTGTGGACAGTGTATTGATGGGTCATGTTTTCTTATCCAGTCTGAAACTCTCCTTCACTTGAATTGTGCATTTAATCCATTGACTTTCAGTGTAATTATTGTCAAGTATGAATTTATTGACGTCATTTTGTGATGTGTTTTTTAGTGCTATTGCTGATTTCTTTGTTTCATATAATTTTCTGTGCTAAGCTCATTTATGTGTTATCATCTCCTCATTGCTATTGTTATAGTATTTGCTAAATATTTGTGCTTGTCCTCTTTCTTGTTTTGATGTAAAGGCTTATTATTTTTCTTTAAGGTTACTCTCTGATTTGTTATTTTCTTCCCAAGTTTAGAATAGTCTGTTCTATCTTGCAATTATCTTGACTTCCTCCCCATTTAGAAGTTCCATAACTACACTATTTTATTCCCTGTGCTTGGTTTATAGTTGTCCTCATTTACCAACTGATGTCTCTGGTTCCCTGTTTACAGTCTTGTAAGCTTATTTTACTTTTGATACTTCTATAACCGCATTGGTTTCTGGGTTATATCATCATGTATGTTAATCGTCGTTTGTTTTTGCTTTTGTTGGTTCTCTGTTCAAAAGACTCCTTTTAACATCTCATGTAAGATTGGTCTGCTTTTAACAAATTCCCTTAATTTCTGCTTATCTGGAAATCTGCTAATTTCACACTCATATTTGAAGGACAGTTTTGCCAGGTATATAATTCTTGGTTGGAGATATTTTTCTTTCCAGGTTTTATATATATTATCCCATTTGCTTCTCTCCTGCATGGTTACTGCCTGGAAATCAGAGCTTAGTCTTATTGGTTGCCCTTTATAGGTCACTTTTTGTTCTTCCCTTGCTGCTTTCAGGATTCTTTCTTTGTCTTTGTCTTTGGTGAGTTTCATTTTGATATGTCTTTGAAATTTTCTTTTGGGGTCTATCCTGTTTGGGTTTCTTTCAGCTTCTTGAATGGATATATTCTCATCTTTCATCATATCAGGGAAATTCTCTTCCAACAAATATTCAACAATTTTCTCTGTGGTTTTATGTTTCTTCCTGTTCTGGAATTCTAATTACACATGTGTTATTCCTCTTGATGGTATTCCACATGTATCTTAGGCTTTCTAAATTTTGTTTTGATGAAATAGTACAAAGTTCTATTGAGATAGTTTCTTCAATCTCATTAATTCTGTCTTCCATTGATTTGATTCTACTCCTTTGCCTCTTCAATGTGTTATCTATTACTGAAATCTTAGTATTAATCTTCTGGATTTCTATTTGTTGTTTTTGTATGGTTTCTAATTTTTGGTTTATTTTGTCAATTTGTTCTTGTATTGTTTTCCTGGCAGCTCTGGTAGCATAGTGCCTAAGGCACCTGACTGCTAACCAGAAGCCTGGCAGTTCAAATCCACCAGTTGCTCCTCGGAAGGAAGGTTGGGCAATCTACTTCTGTAGTCATACCACCTCAGAAACCCAAGGAGGGGTCGCTATGAGTCGGGTCTGACTCGAGGGCATATAACAACAACAATAACATTGTTTTCCTAAATTGTTTGAGAGTTTTATCTGTGTTTTTCTTAATTTTGTCGATCTTGTCCTTAATCTGTTTCTCAATCCTTTGAAGGTACCCAAATATAATTCTTTTGAATACCTTATCAGGAAGTTCCAATGCTGCTTCTTCCCCTGGGATGTTTTCTGGGGGGTTGTATCCTGGTCCCTTGTTTCTACTACTTTATCTTGCCTCTTTGAGTGGACTATGATGATCTGTTGTCTCCAAGATATTTTAGTGGTGTTATGTCTATGTTTAATGTGTGAAAGAGAATGAGATTGTGTGCACAGATCTCTGTTAGCTGTTCATAAGGAGCAGTTGAGCATATATTGAGCTGGTATTGGCTGCCATCTATCATTGGTCAGTTTGTGCAAAAGCAAGTGGTGGCCCTCACTCAGAGGGTGGGACTGCAGGAGTTGCAGATATGGTTAGGTTGTGTTGGAACAGTTACTGTCTCGCACTCAGTAAGACATAAAATAAAAACACCAAATAAATAAATAAATAAAAGCAAGAGAACAAAAAATTCAAACCACATAAACAAATAGAAACAATTGTAACAAGAGCAAAAAAAAAAAAAAGCTATAAATAAGTAAAAATTTCAAAATATGTTGAAAAAGAATAAAAGAAAGATGAGAAAAAGAGGGGAAAACACAATATATGGGGAAGAAGGAATGAAAGAAAAATGCGAGAGTAAAAGAATAGTAAAGAAAAAATTGGAAAATTGCAAAAGGAAAAACAATGAATGGGAAGAACCAAAAGAGTAATAATAATAAAAAAAGGAAACCAGGGAAAGAGAAGAGGGGAGAAAAAAAAAAAAAAAAAGGAAACCAGGGAAAGAGAAGAGGGGAGAAAAAAAAAAAAAAAAAAGCAATAAGAACCAGGGATGGGAAAGAGGAAAAATGAAAAAAAGAAAAAGGGAAGAAAGGATGATGATAAAAAGAATAATTTACAAACAAACAATCCAAAGCAAAACTGTGGGGGACAGAGCACAGCACCCCAGGCTCTGTCAGGGCATAGATTGGAATGGAATACTTGCTGGTCAAGAGGGTGAGTGGAGGCGAGGGATGGCCAACTTCAATTCACCAAGAGTATGTGAGTTATAGGAGTAACAAGGGGAATATGGCACATCTCCAGTCATCAGCCTCCAGTGCATCTGACCATGCTGTCCCAGGCAGGAGAAACCCAGTCCTATGTCACAGACCAGGTAAGAAAGCCACTTGGATATATTCAAAATGGTCACCCCCTCCACTTGTGAATATGCAAAATGGCTGCACCCTCAGGACAGCCCCAACAGTCCACAGGTCTTTTGGCTCCTTCTTCACTGTTTTCCTTTCTGGTTGTCAGGCACCAATGCAGTCCTTACCTACGCAGTCTTTTGTGTTGTTGTTGTTGTTGTTATGTGCCGTCGAGTCAGACCCAACTCATAGCAACCCCTCCTTGCATTTCTGAGGCAGTATTACTATGGAAGCAGATTGCCCCATCTTCCTTCTGAGGAGTGGCTGGTGGGTTTGAACCACCAGCCTTCTGGTTAGCAGTCAAATGACTTAGGCACTATGCCAACAGAGCTCCCTCAAATAGACTGTTGTTGTTGTTATGGGCTGTCCAATTGGACCCAACTCATAGTGACCCCTCCTTGGGTTTCCAAGGCAGTATCACTATGGAAGTAGATTGCCCCATCTTCCTTCCCAGGAGTGGCTGGTGGGTTTGAACCGCCAGCCTTCTGGTTAGCAGTCAAGTGCCTTAGGCGCTATGCTACCAGAGCTCCTAGTCTTTAGTGAGCAGAGCCAGTTCTTGGGTTGCTACTGGTATATATTCAAAGTGGCTGGTGCCTTCAGGACAGCCAGCATTCTGTAGCTCTTTGTCTCCTAGCTCACAGTTTTCTTTCAGGTTCTCCTACTAGTTAGTATTTAATCCACTTCTTTATCCTTGCCTTCAAAGCTCAGGGTTCCAGGATCATCTTCTGTATTGGTTTCAACTGGTTTCTCGTTGCTTTGTTGTAGAGGGTCTGTGTAGTTTGTCTGCCTATTCCACCATCTTGCCGGAACTCTAATATGTATATATTATTTTTCATAAAGAAAATGACATATTGTATTTATAAAGAAGAATATAGGGAGTCAGAATAATCCTTTCCAAATAAAAAATTTTTCTCAGGATATAGCATATTGGTGTGATTGCACAGTAAACCATTAATGTTATAAATAGATCATTATTATTTGTGGATTTAGTTTACTTTTCTGCAAAACAAAAGAAATATGTTTCATATTTTTGCTACTCTTATCCTGAAGACAAAATAAATACAAAGCAGCTGATTTAGAGTAGGCAGAAAAGATGAATTTGTGAAAACAGGGATATTTGTTTTCATTTCTGACTTTAATTTGTATTCTTAATCAAATACTTTCTACAGCTTCAATTTTCCCTTCTCAGTGAAAATAGTAAAGTTCTCTTATTACTAAGCAACATTTTAAATGAACCACACTCTCTCACTCACCAAATCTATGACAATATTCCAATAAAAGACGATCCACCAGCCTAGTTCTGTTTCCATAACACTAGCTGACAGAAAACTCTGTGTGCTCAGGCTTATCAAGTAACCTCTTATTTGTTCTCACACAGACCTCACTGATAAGGCACCGAGTCCTAAGAATAATGTATTCTAACTCTCCTTCCTGCAACCTCACAAGGCCCCACAGTGCTGCTGGAAGTGCCTATGGGATTTAAAGAATTGTTTGAACTGAAGAGAAACAAGGACAATTTAAATGGTTTTGAAAGATAATTTTCTTTGAGATAATATGCATTCTGTGACCAAATGAGGGAGAGACCACAGCACTATTTTAACATAAACAAGCTGTCAGAAGGCAGGGGTATGAAATCAGAAAAATCTGAGGTTGAATACTGCTTCTGCCTCTTATTGGTGATAATGAAAATATTTGTAACATTTTTGAGTCCCAGTATGCTCATATGTCAGAAGTGAGATAATAAGGCTTAGCTTTGAAAATTGTGCAGTTTAAAAGGGGTAACTGAAAAGTGCATGGTATAAAATAGGCATTTAATAAGATGTTATTTCTCGTCCATGTATGTTCAGAATGTTTTGTGAAAAACCACAAGGCAGTCTCATCAAATGTTCTCAAGAGGACGACAGGGTGTGTGTGTTTATGTGTGTGTGTGTGTTAGGAGTAATGAGGGGAGAATCTTGTGAGTTGCTGTGGCTATGTAATTAGAGGTGGAAACTGAAGCCTACAAAGTATAGGGGGAGGCTTCCAGTATCAAAGTATATATGTTATAAAGAAAGAAGAATAATTAGCTGACCCATTTTAAAGAGTCAGATGGACTTAGTTATATGGTCATGGTATACTCTAGTTGAAAGTTACTTCAAATTGATGTGTGTTCAACTCTCTCATTTTCAAGTGAAAGAAACCAAAGCTCAGATAAGAGAAGGAAATATCTCAAGGCCACATAAAATGTGAGGACCAGAAGTTAGGTTAGAACATTCTCAATCTTCTGTTTCTGGGAAAGTAGGGTTATTGTTGTCCTCTGAGATACTGCTAATGCTTCTTTGTAAAATGCCTGTAAATAGTTCTGTGCTAGGTGCAAGGCAAAGCTTGACATTGACCCACCCCTCAGTTCAGTATGAAGACATTTAAACACATAGAGGGTGCCGTAAGCTGAAAGATGACATAATCACAATGTCAACCCAATAGAACACAGCACATTCACACACATATTCACAGCCTGTCATTATCCAATCTGGCCAGTAAGGTGAATCTGAGTCTTTAGGAAATTACTGAACAGGTTGAGTGACGGGTTGATGAAAATAAAAAGAGGATAAAGAAAAGAAATTGATATATGAGGAATTGCAAAGATTCTGGAAAGTTTTATCTAGCCATGTCATGATGGTTATTGTTATATGTCAACTGGGTAAAGCTACGATTCTCAGTGGTTTGGCAATGATTTGATATGAGCAGCCAATCAGTTGAAGGAGAGTTTACTTGGAGGTGTGATCTGCATTCAGTATATTAATGGGTGTTCTGGCAAATCTCACTCTTTTTTTCTTGACCCTCCTCTCTTCTCATTCTCTGATCTCCAGTTTTTGGAATGTAAGCCTGCTGAAGTCTCTAGCCTGCTGCTTGACCTACAGATGTTGGGTTCATCTGCCCCTACAACCATGTGAGTCAGCAGTTCTTCAGCCTATTGTCTGACCTGTAGATTTGGGACTTGCTAGCCCCCACGATTATGTGAGTCATTTCCCGACAATTTTGAGCTATATCCTTGAAGTAAACTTCTCCCTATATATATCTATAAATAGCTCATTGGCTTTGCTTCTCTAGAGAACGCAGACTATGACAACACATGACCACTACAAATTCACTTGACTGTCTTCTCTTGGTTTTCAGTTTTTCTTATATTTCCTGAACATCTGATGGCCTAAAGAAACTATAATTGAGGTGATAGGAATGTTAATGGATAAGTGATTTTAGAGCTGCCAGTTGCATATCTAGTAACCCAAGCCTATTTCAAGCTTCTCCCCTCTGGAACTTCTGGGTTTTCTGAAGAAATATATCTGGGTGTCTCACATTGAATTGAAGCCAATTTGAGCTAATGCTCCCTACGTGACCTAAAACCAAGTGATTAGCAGCAGTGGGTATCAAGTTCCTTGTTTCTGAAAGAGTGGCATTTAATGGAAAGGATTTCACATTATCCTGAGATGCTGAATTTAGAGATGGGTACAGGGTTATAACAAGACCTTTCGTTGTTTGCCTTGCAGAATTGGTTGAGGGTGTTCTCTGTGTGAGAGAAAGAATACATATCATTGGCACAGTAATATCTAGTAGAGAACCAGACTATGGCAGTGACCACTTATTGTTCACCAAAATGTCTTTTCGTTTTCCCCAGGGTACACAATTTCCCAGATTCTCTTGAAATTGTATGGTCACATCACTAGTTCTGGCCACTGAAGGTTGGGAAGGTAAGCAGAAATTATATATGTCATGGTAGAATGGGGAGGGGTCTGAGTATTTGCGTGAGGCTGGAGCCATATGATGGAAAGACCCTGAACTGCTGTACTACATAAGCAAGAAATAATCTTATACTACATTATACTACTAAGATATGGAGGTTTATCTGCTACAGCATTTAGTCTGTCCTACCTACTATATTATTCCATCCTAAGATGCATATATATCCATATTTTAACACTCCATCTTATACTTGATCAAATACAATACACAAATGCTAAAGAGCTTTATGCAATACTCACATCCACACAGCTAGGGGGATACTGATACTCCACCCCAGATCTCCTCAATACTGGATCACATTTTCAGTCCCATGTGGAACTGTTAAGAGGGGGAAAGATGTTCTTATCACAGAAGCTGGCACATTTGACCAACTCACCCACACCTCATTGTCATGATCCATGGATCCAAAGTATGTTATTCTTAGTATTTTGAATATAAACCCTGTGGATCCTGTGTCCTAGGGATCAAACTCCAGGTGGACATAAACTCCAGCTAGAGATGAGAGGTAAGAAGTATGGGGAGTGCTGGCAAACTTGGTAAACCACTGGCAACCCCATTGTATCTAAGAAAGGAAAAGATCCTATTTTCAGAACTGAGCTCAATTTCAAGCCCTGTCAAAGTATTCAAAAAAATAAAAATAAAAATAAAAAAAGCCTCTGCCAGCAACATCAGTGTCCTCATCAAACAGCCTTTGGATATTAGATTTGCCACCCTGCACCATGGTATCTGTTGCCAGGGTTACAATGTTCTCCTTGAATAGAAAATCAAATAGTTGCTTAAAACTTGTAGGTTAAGGTCACAGTGGATAGAACAGGCTTTCTTTCTAGTATACAATGGGAAAAGCATGGCTCTAGGGGAAGCAAGTACTTTAGATTCCTCCTTCCAGGGCCACACTGATAAAGATGATCTAAGTAGAAATTTCAGAGAGCAGCCATATGTAAGTGAGAATCTTTGTAACGCAGCAGAAAATCCATGAATGGACATTGAAAACGAAACAGTTGAAAACACCAGATTCTATGTCTTTGAGGAGACATGGCCCCAAGTGAAGCATCCTACGTTCTTCACCCTCAGCATCCTACGTTCTTCACCCTCATCCAAATTTTCTGAGTGAATTAAACCTAAATGCCTGAGGGATAGGAAATTCAATAAAAGTAATGATGCAGCACTGAAAAAAGTACATTTCCTGGCTCCTACACGTTGTTTAAGGAGCCCTCATGGTGCAACAGTTAAATGCTCAACTGCTAACTGAAAGGTTGGAGGTTAGAACCCTCCCACTCAGGGGCCTCCCACAATCTGCTCTGTAAAGATTACAACCTAGAAAATCCTATGGAGCAGTTCTAGTTTGTCATGTGGGATCACTATGGCACCTGGTAACAACAACAGGTTGCTTAATAATAGTTTTATTTTCTGCCTTTTCAGGGATCAGACAGGGTGGCAGGGATGAAGAGAGGGGGATATCCACTGACCAGAATAATTTAGTTCTGTAGCCCAAGCTTGAGGAGACAGAACTCCTGCCAAGAGGCCAGGGTAGTAGCAGATTTTTTTGGGGGTGGGGGGGAAACCTCTTGGGGAAAGGAGAAGAGGACAAATTGCCCGGTGCCGGTTGCTTTTTAATTCTTTTCATTATATTTTTTACTAGTGTTGATAGTTCTAATAATATTGTTGTTTATGACCACTCTAACTTCCAGAGTGGGAGCTCTGGTAGCATAGTGGCTAAGACACTTACCTGCTAACCAGACGGCTGACGGTTCAAACCCACCAGCCACTCCTCAGAAGGAAGGTTGGGCAATCCTACTTCCGTAGTGATATGCCTCGGAAACCCAAGGAGGGGTTGCTATGAGTCGGGGCCGACTCGACGGCACACAACAACAACAACAACAACAACAACAACAACTTCCAGAGTAAGTATTATCAATATAATACATGGAAGTGGTCAAACTATACCTGTAGAGAGCATGCAAAATGAAATTTCTATCCTTTCACTTGGATACCCAAGAACCAGTCCCCAAAAGTAATCAATCTGAAATGTTTCATATATTACTTCAAAAATATTCTATGCTTATGTAAAGATATAGAAATATATTTTAACAGACACGAGATTTAACATGCATACTGTTCTGCAACATGTTTTTATCTCTTAACAATGTATCTTGAACATATTTCCTTGTTAGCACCTATAGAGCCATGTTTATGTGAGCTATAAATTTGGCAGCGTGGTACAGCAGATGAGCATGGGGTATAAAGAAGGATCTGTGTTGGGGGAGAGTTTGGCTGACTAGTCAAGCCTATAAAACAAAATAAAACCCCGGTGCTCAAAATGTAAGTCTGGGGAGAACTTGGGAGCTCCCAAATTATTGGATAGCCTTATTTCAGTTCTGACTGTCACCCTCTCTTCACTGTTGAAACCATTTTCTCCTGACACTGGTTCTCCTAATGCCTTTTAGAATAGTCTATTCCTTCCTTTGAAAGAAGAGATTTGGGGGTGGGGGGAGAAGGAAGGGGAAGTAGGAGAGAGAGAAAAAAATAAAGGATCTGTGAAAGGATTTGACTAAAAGATGATAATAGAAGCACTGTTTACCATGGCAAAATTTTTTCAACAAGCCAAATGTTCAATAAAAGATAATTCCATTATGACACCACAGGAAAAAATATAATGCAATGCACTGCTGTTGAGTCGGATCCAACTCATAGTGACTCCTCCTTGGGTTTCCAAGGTGATATCACTATGGAAGTAGATTGCCCAGCCTTCCTTCCGAGGAGTGTCTGGTGGGTTTGAACCACCAGCCTTCTGATTAGCAGTCAAATGCCTTAGGTACTATGCCACTAGAGCTCCCAGAAAAATATATAGCCACTAAAATTGATGTTGTCATTTATAGTGTTCTAGAAGGGTGTTGATCATATATTGCTAAGTGAACAAAAATAAGGGAGGTGGAAATAAGCTAAATTTATAACACATTTCCATTTAACACAGTAATACAGAGATCTAGTTGTGCAATGGAATTCTACTTTGTTTTCAGGTTAATCTTCCTAAATAGAAAATCTGGAAAAAATAGGAAAATCTTCATAAAGACATTGGACAGCTACAGAATTAGTAAGGGCTCAAGGGGAAGCCCATGGAGTAAGCCTGACATTTGGGAGAGGGCATTTGCTGTTCCAAATAAAGGGGCATTTGCTCAGGGCATTTGCTGACTTGAAAGCAGTATCTAATGGCCTGAGAAACTGAGAAAAAAGCAGCAGCAGCCTGAGATGCTGAGCAGAGAACTTCTGGTATACCTATGGGGTTGGAGGGATAAACATTGGAATTGAGAGCCTACCAAGTAGGAGAAGATTTGGCACAAACGTTTCTGGCTGGCACCCAGAAAGGCTATATCAAACTAGAATCAAACTAGAATAGCTCTTAAAAATATTCCAGGTCATCCTCAAACCAGTTCAATTGCTGACTGAAGTAAGGTGATCTGGTTTTACCATAAAGTCTCAGAAACAAATATAAATCATCTCTGAAGGAAAGTAACATCAGTCAGATCCTCAAATTATACAAATAATTTTATATACAATTCTTAGCATTCAATACAAAATAATCAGGAAAAAACTGATAAAATAAAAATTCAGATGATAAACATTAAAAATCTCATACACATTAAAGATATTGGACTCATCAGACAATACAGCACCAATAAGACCAGCAGTGAACTTTCAAAAGAATGAAAGGAAGTCAGAAGAAAATGGAATATCTGCAAAATGTTAAAAACAAAATGACTTCCAACTTACTGTTGTATACCCAGAAAAAAATGTTTCATGAAGATGAAATGTAGATATTTTCACCAAACTTAAATAAATAAATAAATAAATAAATAAATACTGGCAAAACTTAATGGAGACTTCTTAATAAAGACAAATAAGTTAAGGACCAGATGGTTTCAGTAGTGAATTCTACCAAACATTTAAAGATGAATTAATACCAGTCCTTCCCAAACTCTTCCAAAAAATTAGAAGATAAAGTAACACTTCCTTACAGTTCTGTGAGACCAGCTTTACTGTGATACCAAAGCCAGATATCAGAAAGATACTACAAGAGAAGAAAATCATAGACCAATATCATTTATGAACACATGCAAAATCCTCAACAAAATACTGATAACTGAATTCAACAGTGTATTAAAAGGATTATACACCATGACCAAGTGAGATTTATTTCTAGGATTTCAAAGGTGGTTCAACATAAGAAAATTAATCAATATAATATACTATATTAGTAGACAAAAGGAAAATAGCCACATGATCACCTCAATTGATGAAGACAGGGCATTTAACAAAATCTAACAATTTTCCCTGACAAAATACTCAGCAAACTAGGAGTAGAAGGGAAATTCTCAACACAATAAAGGAATTTACAATACACCCACAGCTAACACCATACTCAGGGGTGAAAGACTGAAAGCTTTGCCCCTAAGATCAGATGCAAGACAAGGATGCTCATTTTCACCACTGTTAAAATAAGTGGACACTGTTGTTGTTCAACATTGTACTAGAAATTTTAACCAGAACAGAACACATCTAAATCAGAAAGGAAGAAGTAAAACTATCTTTGTTCATAGATACCATAATCCTATACATAGAGAATTGCAAAGATTCCACAAGAAGGTTACTAGAGTTAGTAAACTAATTCATCAAAGTTGCAGGGTACACAATCAACATGTAAAAATCTGTTGGGTTTCTATACACCGGCAATGAACAATCTGACAAGGGAAATAAGAAAACAATCCCATTTACAATAATATCTAAAATATAGAATACATAAGAATAAATTTAACCAAGGAGATAAAAAATATGGGCACTGAAAACTATGAAACATTGCTGAAAGAAATTAATGAAGACTTAAGCAAATGGAAAGACATTCCATTTTCATGTGTTGGAAGACTTAATACTGTTAAGAAGTTAATACTACTCAAAGAAATCTACAAGTTCAACATTATCCCTATCAAAATTTCAACATCCATTTTTGCAGAAATTGAAAAGGTAATTCTCAGATTTATATGGTGCAAGGGTCCCTGAATAGCCAAACAATTGTGAAAAACAAAAATAAAGTAGGAAGACTCACACGTCTTGATTTCAAAATATACTAAAATAATCAAAACAGTGATATTGTAATAAGGAAGGACATGTATGTCAATGGATTAAAATTAAGAGTCCAGAAATAAACCCATACACCAATGGTCAATTGATTTTCGACAAGGGTGCCAAGTCCATTCAATGGGGCAAGAATATTCTCTTCAACAAATGGTGCCAGAACAAATGGGTTTCTACATGTAGAAGGATGAAATTAGACCCCTACACATCACACTATATATAAAAATTATAGTGGGTCAAAAACCTAAATATAAAGGCTATAGCTATAACATTGTTCGAAGAAAACATAGGGGTAAATCTTCAAGACCTTGTTTGGCAATGGATTCTTAGATTAGACACCAAAAGCATGAACAACAAAAGAAAAGAAGAAAGATAAATTGAAATTAATTAAAAAAAAATTAGGGGAATCAAAGAATATTATTAAGGGAAGTGAAAAGACAACACAAAAAATGGGAGAAAATCTTTGCAAATTATCTGTCTGGAGCTCTGGTAGCATAGTGCCTAAGGCACTTGACTGCTAACCAGAAGGCTGGCAGTTCAAACCTACCAGCCACTCCTCAGAAGGAAGGTTGGGCAATCTACTTCC
>NW_006921729.1:5196358-5210475 GCF_000298275.1 Orycteropus afer afer
CTAAGGCACTTGACTGCTAACCAGAAGGCTGGCAGTTCAAACCTACCAGCCACTCCTCAGAAGGAAGGTTGGGCAATCTACTTCCATAGTGATACCCCATTGGAAACCCAAGGAGGGGTTGCTATGAGTTGGGTCTGACTTGATGGCACATAACAACAACAACAACAACAAAGGTTTAATGTTTCAAACATATAAAGAATTGTTGTGGCACAATAACAAAAAGAAAACTCAATAAAAATATGGGCAAAAGGCTTGAATGGACATTTTTCCAAGCAGACGTGCAAATGGTCAATATACAAATGAAAAGATTTTCAATATCATTAGTCATTAGAAAAATGAAAATCAAAACCATAATGAGATGCCACTTCATAACCACTAGAATGACTAATATATGTATGTATATATGTATATATATACTAATATATGTGTGTGTGTATATATATGTGTGTATATATATATATATATATATATATATATTTAAGAATAAATTTAACCAAGGAGATAAAAAATATGGGCACTGAAAACTATGAAACATTGCTGAAAGAAATTAATGAATGCAAAATATATCTGTATCTGATCTTAGGGTCAAAGTTTTCAGTCTTTCACCATTGCATATGATGTTAGCTATGGGTGTATTCCATATCTATATCTATATCTGTATCTGTATCTGCATCTATATCTATATCTATGGAAAATAACACTGTTGACATGGATATGAAAAAGCTGGAATTCTCATCCATTGCTGGTGGGGAAGGAAAATGGTGCAGCTGCTGTGGAAAACAGCATGGCTGTTCCTCAAACAGTTAAACGTAGAACCTTATGACCAGCAATTCCACTCCTAGATATATATCCAAAAGATTTTAAAGTAGGGATTCAAATAGATACTTGTACATCAATGTTCACTGCAGAATTATTCACAATAGTTAAAAGATGAAAACAACCCAAGTATCCATCAACAGAAGAATGGTTAAACAAAATGTGGTATATCCATGCAATGAAATATTATTTAACCGTAAAGAGAGATGAAGTCCTGATACATGTTATGACATGGATGAAACTTGAAAACATTATGCTTCATGAAGTAAATCAGTCACAAAAAGACAAGTATTGTATGATGCCACTTATATAAACTATTCAGAAAAGGCTAATGCTTAGAGACCAAAGTTTATTAGTGGTACCAGGGGCAGGTGGAGGAGTAATTGGGGAGGTATTGCTTAAAAGAGGCAGAGTTTCTGTAAAGGGTGATGAAAATATTTGAAAATGTGTAGTGGTGATGATTATACAACATAGTGAACATAATATCATGGAATTGTACACATAAAAATGATTAAAATGGCCAATGTTTTGTTACATGTATTGCAGAATAAAAATTTAGAAAAATAAGAAGAAAAGAATGCTTTTATACAGTGGGAAGTGAGAATTTGGATGAGGTGACACAATTTGGCGAGGGCAACTAATCTGGGTATTAAACGAGCAAATGAAAATGCTTGTGCCATCTCATGCTTGCTAGGGGAAAAATTAGAGAGCAAAGCAACTAGAATAAATTGCAATCAAATTCAGAGTATAGTAATTTTTTGACTCATGTCTTAAAAGGGGAGACAAATATTGTCCCAGTTATATAAAATATCTTAAATAGGCAAATATGCAGAAGGAAAGTAAAATAGTGGTCCCACGGGCTGGGGGGAGGTGGAAGTGAGGAGTTATTGCTTAATGAGTGCAAAGTTTCTGTTAAGACTGATGACAGTATTTTGGAAATAATGGTGGTGATAGTTTCACAACATTGTGAATATAATTAATGTCACTAAAATGTACACTTAAGAATGTTCAAATGGCAAATTTTATGTTACATGTATTTTATCACAATTTAAAAAACTAAGCAGTAAAATAGACAAATCCATATCCCAGTGGAAGATTTTAATACATCTCTTTTAGTGACTAAACATGCACACAAGAAATCAGTGGGAACATTGCAAATGGTACAGCTACAGAGTGCACACACAGATATTTGAACTGCACATGGAACATTTTACAAAACTGAACCACTGTTAGCTACAACAGATTGCAAAGTGTTTAAATTATGTTGTTGTTAGGTGCTGTCAAGTCAGCTCCGACTCATAGCGACTCTATGTACAGCAGAGTAAAACACTGACCAGTCCTGTGCCAGCCCTACAATCCTGGCTATACCTGAGCCCATCGTTGCAGCAACTGTGCCAATCTGTCTCACTGAGGGCCTTCCCCTTCTTTATTGATCTTTCACTTTACCAAGCATGGTATTTTTCTCTAGGGAATGGTCCCTTGTGACAATATGACCTACATGAGGTGAAGTCTGGCCATTCTCATTTCCAAGGAGCATTCCATCTGCACTTCTTCCAGGACAGATTTGTTCTTTCTTCTGACACTCCATGGGACTTTCAATATTCTTCACCAACACTAAACTCAGAAGCATCAACTCTTCTTTGGTCTTCTTTGTTCATTGTCTAGCTCTCACATGCATATGAGGCGATTGAAAATACGATGGCTTTGGTTAGATGCACCTTAGTCTTTAAGGAGACATCTTTGCTCTTTGGCACTTTAATGAGGTCTTTTGCAGATTTTCCCAATGCAATATGTCGCCTGATTTCTTAGCTGCTGCTTCCGTTGGTGTTGATGGTGGAAACAAGTAATAGGAAGTCTTTGACAACTTCAGTCTTTTCTTCATTTATCATGATTCTTCATTTATCATGATGCTGCTTATTGATCCAATTGTGAGGATTTTTTTTTAAATGTTGAGGTGTATTTCATACTGTAGTCTTTAATCTTCATCAATAAATGCTTCAAGTCACCTTTACTTTCAGCAAGCAAAGTTGTGTTGTCTGCATATCGCAGGCTTTTAATGAGTCTTCCTCCAATCCTGATGCCTCATTCTTCTTCATATAGTCCAGCTTCTTGGATTGTTTGCTCAGCAAACAGATTGAATAAGTATGGGGAAAGGACACAACGCTGACACACTCCCTTCCTGATTTTAAACCCTGCAGCATCTCCTTGTTCTGTTTGAACAACAGCCTCCTGGTCTATGTACAGGTTCCTTATAAGCAATATTAAGTGTTCTGGAATTCCCATTCTTTTCAATGTTATCCATGATTTGTTATGATCCACACAATCAAATGCTTTTGCGTAGTCAATAAAACACAAGTAAACATCTTTCTGGTATTCTTTGCTTTCAGCCAAGATCCATCTGACTTCAGCAGTGGTATCCCTCGTTCCAAGTCTTCTTCTGAATTCAGCTTGCATTTCTGAAGTTCTCTGTCAATATAATGCTGCAACCATTTTTAATTACCTTCAGCAAGATTTTACTTGCATGTGATATTAATGATATTGTTTAATAATTTCCACATTCTGTGGATCACCTTTCTTTGGAGTGGGTACAAATATGAATCTCTTCCATTCAGTTGACCAGGTAGCTCTCTTCCACATTTCTTGGGATACACCACTAATTACCCCCAGCACAGCATCCATTTGTTGAAACATCTCAATAGGTATTCTGTCAATTCCTGGAACCTTGTTTTTTACCAATTCCTTCAGTGCAGCTTTGACTTCTTCCTTCAATATCATTGGTTCTTGATCATATGCCACCTCCTGAAATGGATGAACATCAACCAATTCTTTTTGGTACAGTGACTTGGTGTATTCCTTCCATCTTCTTTTAATGTTTCCTGCATCATTCAATATTTTACCCATAGAATCTTTCAATATTGCAACTCAAGGATTGAAATTTTTCTTCTGTTCTTTCAGCTTCAGAAATGCTTAGTGTGTTCTTCTCTTTTGTTTTCTAACTCCAGGTCTTTGCACATCCATTATTTTTACTTTCTTCACATTATTTTTCATTCATAATTGACTGTCTTCTTGAGCTGCTCTTTGAAATCTTCAATTCAGTTCCTTTATCTTGTCATTTCTTCCATTTTCTTTAGCTACTCCTCCTTCAAGAGTAAGTTTCAGAGTCTCTTCTGACATCCATTTTGGTCTTTTTTCCTTTCCTGTCTTTTGAATGACACTTTCCTTTTTTTCTCAGATGATATTCTTAGTGTCATCCCACAGTTCCTCTGGTTTTTGGTCACTGGTGTTCTATGCATCAAATCTGTTCTTTAGATGGTCTCTAAATTCAGGAGGGATATAATCAAGGTCATATTTTGGCTCTTGTGGACTTGTTTTAATTGTCTTCAACTTCAACTTGAACTTGCATATGAGCAGTTGATGGTCTGTTCCACAATCAGCTCCTGGCCTTGTTTTGGCTGAAGATATTGAGCTTCTCCAATGCCTCTTTCCACAGAGGTAGTTGATCTGATTCCTGTGTATTCCATCTAGTAAAGTCCATGTGTATAGCTGCCATTTTTGTTGTTGAAAAAGGTTATTTGCAATGAGTAAGTTGTTGGTCTTGCAAAATTCTATCATGTGATCTCCAGCATCATTTCTATCACCAAGGACATATTTTCCAACTACTAGTGATTCTTCTTTGTTTCCAACTTTTGCATTCCAATCACCAGTACTAATTAACATCTTGATTGCATGTTTGGTCAATTTCAGACTGCAGAAGTTGATAAAAATCTTCAATTTCTTTGTCTTTATCTTTGGTAGTTGGTACATGAATTGAATAATAGTAGTACTAACTGGTTTTCCTTGTAGGTGTATGGATTTTATCCTATCACTTTTTTGTGACTATGAATGCCATGTCATTGTCATTCCTGGCATAGTAGATCATATAGTTATCTAATTCAAAATGACCAAAACCAGTTCAATTTAGCTTATTAATGCCTGGGATATCAATCTTTATGTGTTCCATTTCACTTTTGACAACTTCCAATTTTCCAACATTCATACTTCATACATTCCATGTTCTGATTATTAATGGATGTTTATATCTGGTCTTCTCATTTTGAGTCATGCCACATCAGGCCCTGAAAGCTTTACTCCATCCACATCATTAAGGTCGACTCTACTCTGAGGAGGCATCTCTTTCCCAGTCATATTTTGAGTGCCTTCTGATCTGAGGGGTTCATCTTCCATCACTATATTGGACAGTGTTTCAGGGCTATTCATAAAGTTTTCCAGTAATATATAAGACAGTGTTTACTGCTATTCATAAGGTTTTCACTGACAACTTCCTTGAGAAGTGGATGGCCCCTTCCTTCTTCTGAGTCTGTCTTAGTCTGGAAGCTCCACTGAAACCTTTCCACTATGGATGACCCTGCTGGTATTTTAAATACTGGTGGCATAGCCTTCAGCCTCACAGCAATATGCAAACCACCACAGTATGACAAACTGACAAACACATGTGGGTTTAAATTATATAAAATATTTATCTGACCATGGTGAAATTAAGTTAGAAGCTGATTACAAAATGATAATTTAAAATATAACCCCAAGTGGAAATTTTGTAATTTACTTTTTCTAACTGGTGGCATAGTGCCTAAGGCGTTTGACTGCTAACCAAAAGGTTGGCAGTTCAAACCCACCAGCCACTCCTCAGAAGGCAGATTAGGCAATCTACTTCCTCGGAAACCCAAGGAGGGGTTGCTATGGGTCGGATCCAACTCAATGGCAGTGAGCTGTTTTTTTTTTTTTTAATTAACATATGGGTAAAATAAGAGAGTAAAACAGAAATTGCCAAGTATTTTGAACTAAATGATAATGAAAATAAAACTTATCAGAATTTGTGGAATATAGCTAAAATTATGCTTTAAAAGAAGCATAACCTTAAATAGAAGAGTCAAAGCCAATCATTTGAGAATTTCAACTCAAGAGACTAGAAAAATAATAATACAAGTTGAAAAATTAGATAAAAAAACTAGAGAACAAAAATTAGATGACAAACTCCCAGGTATATAAACTCTAATAATAAGGCCCCATGAAGACTTAGTGTCCCTGGGTGGTGCAATTAGTTAATGCATTCACCTGCTAACTGAAAAGTTAGAGGTTTGAGTCCATCCAGAAGTGCCTCCAAAGAAAGACCTGGAGATCTACTTCCCAAAAATCAGCATTGAGAAACCTATGGAGCACAGTTCTATTCTGACACACATGGGGTCCCATGATTTAGAGTTGACTTGACAACAACTGGTGGTGATGGGATGTATGACATAGTTGTATTTACACAAACATGGACAGATGCACACATACTTGCAAATTTGATTTATAAAAATTTGGCACTGTAGACCAGTAGGGAAAGAACTGTCTATCAATAAATGATGCTGAGTCTATTGAATATCTGTATGAAAATAAATGCCTCACACCATGCACAAAAATAAATTTCAGATTGTACATTGAAATTTGAAAGGTAAAAAGAATAAAGTGTCTCGAAGATAGTATAGGGAATGTCTTTTTAATCTTGGAGTACTTAAATATTTCTTCAACAGAACATAAAAAATATATTTACAATAAAATCAAGAGTTGATAAATTGGAAAACATTAAAGCTAGGAAGATCTATTTATCAAAAGAAACAGCTGAGAGAATTGAGAAAGGAAGCCACATAGTGGAAGATCTCTGAAATACATGTAGCTGGCAAAGGACTCATACGTCGACTACCTCCCTAAATAGAAAAAGAAAAAACACAATAGAAAAATGGGTAAGACAGTTGAATCAGCACTTCACAAAAGAGGATATTCAAATGGCAGAAAAGTGTATGAAAAGGTACTCAAGCTCATTAGTCATTGGGGAGATATAATTGAAACCATAAGAAAATATCACTGCATACCTGCTAGAATGGTTAAAATTATGATGTCTGACCACACAAAATGGTGGCAAGGATATGGATCTAGTCTAATTATCGTACACAGGTGATGTAGTATAAATTGACATAATCACTTTAGAATACCATTTGGTGGTATCTTCTAAACATGAGCAAAAACGTACCCTATTACCGAGCAATTCTACCTCCAGATATCTATTTGACAGAATTGCATGCACATTTGTGCTTAAGACATGTACATGGATGTTAATTTCAAAGTTATTTGGAATAATCCAAAACTGTAAATAACCAAAATGTCCATAAACAATAGGTGGGTAAATAAATTGTGATATATGTATACATTAAGGAGTTCTAGTGGTATAGTAATTAAGTCATTTGGCTGCTAACCAGAAGGTTGGTGGATCAAACCCACCAGCCACTCCATGGAAGGAAGGTGGGGCAATCTCCTTTTATAAATATTTACAGCCTTGAAAACCCAATGGGGGTTGCTATGAGTTGGAATTGACTCAATGGCAGTGAGTTTGGTTTTTGGTTTAGTATATGTTGGACCACTATACAATGAACATGAATGAAATAATGCTACATGACACAACATGGTTGAATCTCATAATGTTGGGTTATTTATAAACCTTTATTTGTTTTCCATCAATTAATTTCCCAAATTTTTCAAAACTTTCTTTCTAAAATTTGAATTGAAATGACCAATTATGTGATTTGGAAAACACTGACATCTTTATATTGTCATTCTTTTAATATATCTCTTTCTACTTTCTTTTTGTGTTTTAAAATATTCTTCAAAATGCTCTTAATCAATGTCTTATTCATGCTTTGTTAGGCATAATTTTTCCTGAAGTTTTGGATTGGTGTGTGGGCAATGAACTTGGCCTGTGATGTTTCATGCTTCAGTGTCAACTTGGACACATTGTGGCAGGAGGCAAGAGGTGGTAAGTGGGCATAAGGCAAAGACTCTTACTTTAAGTTGATTAAGAGTCAAGTAAAGTTGGTATCCACAGAGGTAGCAGGCTGGAACAAGTGTCTAACTCCCCTGGAGACGTACAAGGCCAAGGGAATCTGAAGCTGTATGTAGAAGGCATCTGATAGAGTTTACGGTCCATGCTTGCCAGATCTTCTGATAATTTCCTATAGTACTTTTCTCTCCTTGAATAATACAAAAATGAGATGCTCTCACTTCCTTCCTGATTGGGGATTTAGAGTCCAATTCTTTTGAGAGTTCTTTCAACATGGAATCATATCAGAATCTCTCAAAAGCCATGAGCAAACAACATATCCCAGAAGATGTGGTCATAACCTTAGAAAATGAATCTATAAGCTGGCATCTTAGTTGAGTCTTTCCAGTAGATAAATTGCTTTTAGGCAATTATATGCCCAGTGGATCCTTTGGTCATGTGCTTATTATTTCACTTTCTTTCTGTCAAATAGATGTCTTGATCTGAGACAATGTTGTGTGGGATACCAAGTCAGATCAGGCATTCCATAAGCCTTAGATAGACAGTGGTACTGATGGAGGCACTGTACACAAAGTGGCAAACCCATGTCAAGTGAGGATGAATCCCTAGCGTTCCAGAAGATCTCTTAATCTCATTAAAGTTTATAATTAAATTTTTAAAGCATTTGTAGGGAATGCTAATTTCTTCCCAGAAGGAAATTTTAAATGACATTACACAGCATAGTTCTGTCTTAGACCAGATTTGGGACAATTTTTCTTTATCTTTATCTAACTGATTCTTTTCTATAACAGCTTGTTTGAGTTTCATGTTTCAAAACTTCTTTTTTATTGCTCTGAGGATATATATTACATTTATTTTAAATTTTTATTTTGAGGAGCTAGATCTTCTCTTGCCTCAAAGGGTTATAGTCACCTTCTGTGGAGAAATTATGTATGTGGGGAAGGACAGGGATGCTGACATTCCTCCCAGCAGACACTTTTCTCTCTAACCCTCCAATCCACTGGACTAAAAAAAAAAAGCCCAATTAAAGCGAGGGGGAGATTGTCATTTCCACCAGAACATGTGCCTTGGGAAACTTTAAAAAGCAATGAGCCTACTCCATCAAAGGCAAATAGTTTATTTATTTATTTATAATTTTTTTTTTTACTGAGGTGAAAGTTGAAGAAGCAAATTAGTTTCTATTCAACAATCCATATGCATTCTGTTTTGTGACACCTACTGCAATCCCCACATTGTGACAGTATTCTTCCCACTTCCTCCCTGTGCATTTCCTTCCTTTAGTCCTTCTTTCCCATCCCCTCCCATCTTCCTAACTCTATCCCTGGGCAAATGCTATCCTCTTGATCTCATATGCTTGATCATTCTGATAAGCATATACTCTCCTGATATAACTGTTCACCTTATAGGTCTATAGTTAGGCTGAAAGGTGAATCACAGGGCTTAAGCTTGGTTCCTAGCTTGAAGGGTGTCCAAGGGCCATAGTCTTGGGGGTTCCACCAGTCTTCGCCAGACCAGTAAACCTGTTTTTTTTTATTGTTATTATTTTTTTAGATTTTGAGTTTTGTTCCACATTTTCCCCACTCAATTGAGGTCCTCTTATTGTGATCCCCTTCAAAGTAGTTAGCAGTGGTAGCTGGGCACCATCTAGTTCTTCTGGTCTGAGGGTCATGGAGCTGCAATTCACATGCTCTATTAGTCCTTTGGACCAATTATTTCCTGTGTCTTTGATTTTCTTCACTGTTCTTTACTATAGACAGGGAGAGACCAATAGTTGCACATTAAATGGTCACTCACAAACTTTTAAGACCCCAGTCACTACTCATCAAAGTAGGATGTAGAAAATGTCTTTATGAATTATTTTATGTCACTTGACCTTAGCATCCCCCAAGACTGTGATCCTGAGTCTCCATACCCAGAGACTCACTCCTGCAAGGTATTTCGTTGTGACTATGATGTTTCCATAACTCTGTCCCTGTATATTCTACTACATTCATGGGTATATTTCCAGCACATACAAGTACATAGGTAAAGATAGCCTGTATAAAACCTGTATATATTCGTGGATATGGTCCCATTTACCTTCCTACCTCTGTTCAGACTGACTATCTAGGTATCTACTCATAAATTATTGCCATTGCTGTTATCTCATGATGGTGTATGTAATAGTGTTCATCTTTGTTGCCTTTAACTCTTTTGCTCCTTCCAGTGTGTTTCACTGCCTTTATCATTTTGTATTGACCTCCCCCTTATTGTATATCAAAGGCAAATATTTCAGTCTGTAAGTAGAATTTACTTATGTTGTCTCTGAAACCTTAGTCAAGGGTTTTTTATCATCAAAACCTATGGTTTTGAAAATTTCTTTATAAATTGAACATTTTCTGAGCAATCCTACACAGAATCATGTTTTCCCCCCTAAAGAATTAAATGCAGAATTTTTCTGGCTAATGTATATGTGTGCATTTGTTGTGTGTGTGTGTGTGTGTGTGTGTATGTGTGTCTATGTGTATGTAGGAGGCCAACTGGGTGTTTGCCTGTTTGGAAAATAGTAGAATCTCTAAAACATTTCAACTTCACTCTGTGGACAGGAATCTCAACCAAAAACTTCACTTCAAGTTCATGTAGAAATAGGATTCCAAATTTCTTGTTATTCAGTCTAGGGCTCTGTCAGGCACCCTGCCCTGCCTCCCATATGGTTTCCAATATGATCACAAGTACATCAGTAAGCAGATCCAAAGCACTTTGGATTTGGGAAACACATCACATAGAGTGATAGCTTTAGAACAGGAAATAGAACAGATTTGGAGGAGTTCATTGCATGTCAAAAGAAAATATGGAGCAAATAAATATGAAATCCAATGTATGTTTGCTCTAAGTTTTCTCTCAAATCTGTCAAATGCTTATGTTTATGGATGAGCAAGTCTTACTGCTAACATTTTACCAACTCATTAATCAAGAAGAAAGCCTTCTAATTCTCGCAGATGTTAAGGGTGAATTATTCTCTAAGCATGTAGGCCAGAGATGACAGGTCCTCCATCAGCTTAAAGTATTTTTGGAGGTAGTGGCAGTCAGTGAAAGCTGACCCGGTTACTGAAGTCAGTTGGAATTCAAAGCTATTTTGATGTTTACCATAGGAAGCAGCTGCTACTGAGGTAATCTACGGCCAGAAACCAAAAAACCAAACTCACTGCCGTGGAGTCGGATCTGACTCATAGCAACCCCTCCTTGGGTTTCCGAGGCAATACCACTACAGATTGCCCAACCTTCCTTCTGAGGAGTGGCTGGTGGGTTTGAGCCACCAGCCTTCTTTCTGGTTAGCAGTCAAGTGCCTTAAGTACTATGCCACCAGAGCTTCCACTTGGCTATATGGGTTCAGTTAAATTTCCATATAATGACAGACTAAAGACATTATTAAAGCTGTTCTGAGAATAGGGCCAACATATATTTGAAATTCAAGTGACAAATTAAGTGGTCCACACAGCTCACTTTTGGAATATTCTCATAGGTCTCCAAGGTTTTGAGTTTCCAGGTTTAATCTTCACATCTACCACTTCTGATGTGTCTATTTTATTTTCTAGAAAATCTCTATTTACTTTTTAAAAAACTGAAAATAAGTATTTAAAGGAAATAATCATTGTAATGATTCTAAAATAAAAGAAGGATAAGAAAATAGAAGTTGGATTCCAGATACTGGATTGCTCTCAATTCTGCCTTAGTGATAGGGAAGGCTTAGGGCATTATCAGTTGGGAGATGGTCACTATGTCTTGCTCTAAACCTAAACTATCTCTGTCTATCAAGCAGAATCCATTACCTTCATCTCTTGTTACTTCTCCTAAAAAGCAGAATCTAATTTCTTGTAGTTAGTCTGCCATCTTCCCACTCAGAGCATGTGTATCCTCTGTATATTCTGAAGAACTTACCAAGCATAAATAACTACATGGCTTCCTAGATTATTTTGTAGCATGTTAGAAATAGAGGATGTGGTGAGCTGATGTTTTTTGTGTTGTTGTTGGGTGCTATGGAATCAATTTAGACTCATAGTGACCCCATGTGACAGAGTAGAACTGCCCTATACGGTTTTTCAGGCTGTAATCTTTCCAGAAGCAGATCACCAGGTCTTTCTCCCATAGTGCTGCTGGGTAGGTTTGAACCACCAACTTTTCAGTTAGCAGCCAAGCACTTAACCATTGTACCACTGGGGCTTCTTTTGGGATGATAGTAGTATGCAGAAATACAGAAGAGATGTGGTGGACATGTTGTTTTTGCTGTTATGTGCCTTCGAGTCGGACCCAACTCATAGCGACCCCTCCTTGGGTTCCTGAGGCAGTATCACTATGGAAGTAGATTGCTCAATCTTCCTTCTGAGGAGTGGCTGGTGGGTTTGAACCACCAGCCTTCTGGTTAGCAGTCAAGTGCCTTAGGCACTACACTACCAGAGCTCATATGTGAGGATTAATGTACCTTCATCCACAAACCTCAATGGCTTCTAATGATAGAACCACATCATAGAAAAATCCATGACAAACCTGAGCCAAGAAGAGGTTAAATGAAATGAAACATGGACTAGTTGGACCCCAAATTAGGATTTAGATCTGTACTCTTTCTAGCCATATTACTTTAGACTCATCGCTTAATGGTGCTTACCCTTTTTTAATCTAAGAAGGGGCATCTTTTCTGTTTTAGGATGATTGAAATGGAAATATTTGTGAAAACTCCCTAAAATTTCAGCTTGACTACTCACTGGAAGATAACAGTTCAATTCCACCTAGCAGGCCATAAAAGAAAGACCTGTTGTTCTGCTTCTGGATAGATTAAAGCCAAGAAACTCTATGGAGTGCAGTATTATTCTGTAAAACATTTAATTTTCACGAGTTGGTATTGACTCTATGGCATCAGGCAAAAGGAATTGGTGGTTTTTTTTTTTCTTTTTTGTATTCATGTAGCATACACTGTATATTCATTGTCTACATAGGATTTCCATTGCTGTCGAGTTGGACCAGACTCATTAGCGACCCTTCTGTGGGTTTCAAGGCAGTATCACTACGGAAGTAGATTGCCCAACCTTCCTTCCGAGGAGTGGCTAGTAGGTTAATACATAATAGTTCATGTAAAATATAGAAACCTTGCAATGTAGGTTCACTTACTCCCCAGTGATTTCACACCATAGTTTTCAAATGTATTGTATTTACATACATTATAAATCTAACAAGGTAGTGTTATAACTTTCACTTTAAGCAGTCATATGCATTCAAAATAAGAGAAAAGCTGTCTTTTATATTTACCAAATATTTATCACTTACCCTGCCTATCCTACCTTCCTGAGGATCTGAGTTTTCCTCTGCTATCATTTTCCTTCAGTCTGAAGAAGTTCTTTTATGGTTTCTTCTGGAGCAGGGCAATTGGTGACAAAGTTTCATAGTTTTCATTTATTTGAATATGTCTTCTTTTTGCCTAAATTCTTGAATAGTATTTTTTTTCTAGATATAAAATTATGGGTTAACAATTTTTGTTTTTCTCTTTTCTTCCAGCACTTTAAAGATGTTTCCCATTGTCTTCTGGTGTCCATGGTTTCTGATGAGAAGTCTATTATATTTCAAATCATTGTCTTGCATGTGGTGTGTCATTTTTTCTCTGATTCTCATTGCTCTCAAGGTTTTTTTCTTTTCTATCTCTCAATTTCAGAGTTTGACTATGCATGCCTAGGCATGATTTTCTTTTCGTTTACCCTGTTTAGAATTTGCTGATATTCTGGAATCTTCAAATTTATGTCTGTCATTAAATTTGGGGGAATTTCAGCCATTATGAGGTGGGAGAAAATCTGTTAGAAGGCTACTCCACCATATCAAAAGTAGAGGACTGGCAGAGCTCTCTGGGGAAATTATCCCAAATGGCATATAGAAGTCATAATCCCTAGGAGCTGAATGCAGATGGACCATAAAAAAACAAAAACAAAAATGAAAACCTCACTGCTGTTGAGTTGACAAGATTCACAGTGACCCCTCCTTGGGTTTCTGAGGTGGTATCACATCAGAAGTAGATTGCCCAATCTTCCTTCTGAGGAGTGGCTGGTGGGTTAGTAATAAAATGCCTTAGGCACTACAGTTTTATGTACCTTGTTTTCTGGCAGCACCCTCCTGCCAGCAAGGTATTTTGATAGGTGCCACTATGCTAATTTTCTTTCACATGTTGCTGTGAAGAAAGTTTACCATAGCACACTTGCAAGGATGTGTTGGGGGTAGGGCTGGCAAACAAATGCAGCAGGTGCTTGTTATTTGTGTAAAAATATGGTACTAATGACTCCCAATTAAGACTCTCTGGGAGTTCCAGCAAGATGGCGGACTAGGCAGAAAGACTGCACAGACCCTCTTCAACAAAGAAAAGGGAAACCAATTAACACAGACACAGAAGATAATCCTGGACCCCTGAGCCTTC
>NW_006921729.1:5243616-5255424 GCF_000298275.1 Orycteropus afer afer
CTCAGTCTTTTGAAGATACCTAAAGATAATTCTTTTGAATTCCTTATCAGAGAGTTCCAATGCTGCTTCTTCCTCAGGGATGTGTTCTGGGTCTGTATATTGGTCCCTTGTTTCTACCACTTTATCTTGCTTCTTTGTGTGAACTGTCATTGTCTGTTGTCTCCTAGGCATCGTGGTGTTGTATTAAGATCTCTGTTAACTGTTTGTGAAGAGCAGCCAAGGGTCATTCAAGCTCTTCTTTGTGGCTTTTTATCGTTGGCCTGTTGGTGGAGAAAGAGGTGCTGGCTCTTGCTCAATAAGTGAAATTGCAGGAGGTGTGGGTGTACTTGTATCTTATGGGGACTGTTGCTGTCTCTCATTCATTTAGGCAAAAATTATAATTGAATAACCATAGAAAAAACTAAAAGCACATGGACAAAAAATACACCATGGAATCACACAGGAACAGTAACCCAAAAAAAGAAAAAGGGGAGAAAAGAAGAAGAAAACAGGTAAACCTGAAGTATCCGGGGATAGGGCACTAAAGGAAAATGGTAGAGAAGGAGAATAATGAAGAAAGAAAACAAAAAACAAAGACAAAAACAAAAAACCAACAAGGAACGGGGTTAACCATGAGAGAAAAAAAAGGGGGGGGAGAGAAAAAAAAAGAAGAAGGTATAAACTAAGACCTTTTCAGTCATGCAGTGCAGATCCAGAGAGTTCTTGGGGTTACTGGAAAGCAGAACATCATCTTAAGCCCCTGGAATCTGATATAGCACTGCCTCTTTAGATTGTCTCTAGCTGCTGGTTACATTTTGATTTGTTTTGTCTTGGTTTCATGGTTTAATATTTTGAAAAGGTGAAGCTGGTGTATTTTATTTTATTATTGATTCAGGTGTGTTGGGTTGCTCTGCTGTTTTCTTTGTGGTGGTGGAATCACTGTGTGGGGTGTGGATATGTGTTTCTGTTTGTCATAAAGAGGGTTTAGAGTTTGAAGTGGGTGGTTTTATGGTAATTGGCTGAAAATGGTTTCTTCTATTGAATGAGTGAAGTTATTGGTAGAGAAGGTGGGAGCAGAAGAAGGAAAGCTTGGTGTTGCTAGGGTCAGTTTCTAGGGCTTTGAGCAGGCTATTATTGATGACATCTTTATTTGTAAGACAGCAGCTCAACCTCAGGAAAGATTCTATTGTTAGGGTGTTGCAACATTCCACCAATTTCAGGCACACTCAAAGACCCTGCTTCAGTGGCCCCACAGTGCAAGAAGGACTCCAAGGCAAAATTCCTGGGACCGCACTCAGCTGTGGTTTCTTCGCTCTCCCTGCTCCGTCTGCCCGCAGTGCTGACACAATCCTGCCAGACCGCTAATGGCTGGCTCTGGAGTTTGTCTGTGATACCACTTACCTGCGGCGCCAAAGATTCACACAATTTCAGCTGTGTTGGAGTTGGGGGAGTACCTGCTAGTGACCTGCGGTCCTGATATCCATGACAAAGATAAGCACGATGTCTCCCAGTCTGACCCAAGCCCAGTCTGTGACCCACTGGGAGGGGAGGGAGCTTGCCTTCCTGGCACAACAGTGAGTTCTTCGCTTGAATCTTAGCAGTGGTGCCTGTGCCCACTCCCGTCTGCACCCAGATGACCCAAATTACTGACAGAATCAGCTGGTGGAGGCAGGTCTCTGCCACTGCCCACTGATATATTGGAGTGTCGCTGGTATGCTGCTATAAGGTGTCTTCCTTCTTGGCTTGGGGATCTCAGTTGGCTGCCCTTGCCCACCAGTCATTGACTGCCCCAGGGAAGTTTCCAGTGGCCTCTCTCGGGTGCCCATCCTTCCTCTGCCAGGTAGCTCTTTCTTAAATAATCTCTCTGTACCTTTCCTCTAATTCTGCTCTTCTGTGTTTGGTACACTCTGATTCAGTGAGCTGTTCAGAGCACCAAAATTCCCAATTCAAACCGTTGTACGTAGTTTTTCAAGCCCTTAGATGCCAGAGGGAAATAGTGTGGTGCTCACTGGTGAGACTCCATTTTAAATCCTCTTGGTGATTTTCTTTTGGGATCTATCCTGTTTGGGGTTCATTGGACTTCTTGAATGGATATATTCTTGTTTTTCATCATTTCAGGGAAATTTTCTTCTGAGAACTCGTCAACAATTTTCTCTGTGGTTTTATTTTTCTCTTCCTGTTCTGGAATTCCAAATACATGCATGTTATTCCTTTTGATGGTATCCTGCATGAACCTTAGGCTTTCTTCATTTTGTTTTGATCTTTTTTCTGACTGATCCCTTTCCAAAGAAGTATTGAGGTATTTTTCTTCAGTCTCACTAATTCAGTCTTCTATTGATTCAATTCTACTCCTTTGCCCATTCAATATGTAATGTATTTCTGAAAATTTTGTATTACTCCTCTGGATTTCTATCTATACCTTTTATATCATTTCTAATTTTTCATTTATTTTATCATTTGTTCTTGTATTGTCTTCCAAAATTGTTCTAGGTTTTGTTTGTGTCATCCTTAACTTTGTCGGTGTTTTCCTTGATCTGTCTCTCATCCATTCAAGATACCTAAATATAATTCTTTTGAATTCCTTGTCAGGGAGTTCCAATGCTACTTCTTCCTCAGGGATGTGTTCTGGGTCAGTATCCTGGTCCCTTGTTTCTACTGCTTTATCTTGCTTGTTTGTGTGGCCTATGATGGTTTGTTGTCTCTGAGATGTTGTGACATTTTTAATTTATATTTAATTGGTGATTGTATTTTGGAGTGATTTTCCCAAGTGCAGTGAATTGCTTGATGTGGCCCTTCTAGCCTTGTCCTCCAGTCTGTGATGTTTTGTAAATCCTATTATCCATGCTTGTTTGGGGTGGTGTGGTAGTTAAGGTCAAGTATCAACTTGGCTGGGCAGCTGGTAGTAGTCATTCCCTATAATCACTGGCAATCGGCTCTGTAATGGGATTTTCCCTGAGCTGCTGATTGTTAAAGCCATCCACTTAAGTTATCTCTGTTGGGGCAACACAGGTGGAATGTATTTTGAGTCCTACCTAGCTGGAGGGTATAATTCAAATCACCACCTTTAGCTTCCTTGAGGGTATACCTGCGAATATCTTGGAAAGGTTTGTCTTCCTCTTGCTCCAGTTTTGTGTTTTGGCTCATCCTTAGCTCACCCCTGGATTTGGGACAGCAGCTGTCATCTGATCTGCTGATCAAGGTTCATCAAACCCTGAGAATTGGATGGATCTTCTAGACCCATTCACGGACCTGGGACTTGCCAGCCTGCTAGCCTCCACCACTACTACGTGAGATGATCCATTGGGTGTCTATGAGTTCTGTGAAGCGTTACAGTGAAATCAGAACCCTAAGATGGTGGAAATTAATGGGGGGAGGAGGAGAGTGAGTTAATGTCTTAAATGATGGAGTGGCATGGTGGTTTGGACATTTGGGACATCTTTAACCTCTACCTCATGGGGACTGGCCTTGTGCTGATCTTTCTGAGAAAAATTGTTCAAGCACCAAGGTTTTCTTTGGATGTATCTTAGTAAGCAGGGTACTGTGCTCCTCTTTGTGCTGGTTAGCAGCACTTATGCACTCACCACCTGTCTCCTGGTGGGTATGATAAAGAACGAGAGTGGCTGCACAGATCTTTGTTAGCTGTTTGTGAAGAGCAGTTATGGGTGAGTCAGGCTCATTTGGGCTGTCATGTATCACTGGCCAGTTGGTGCAGAAGCAAGTGGTGGCCCTTACTTAGTAGGTGGAGCTGCAGAAGGTATGGGTGTGGTTGTGTCATAATGGCATGGTTGCTTTCTCGCATTCACTTAGATAAAAACAACAACAACAAAAAAAAAAAACAAAAAAAAGTAAAAGCAAGAGGACAAAGAAATACACATTGCATGAGCACACAGGGACAATCACCAAAAAGAGAAAGAGGGGGAAAAAAAAGAGGAAAGGCAATAAATAAGATGAAATATTTAAAGAACTATTGAAATACACAAAAGAAATATAAATAGAAAATAAGAAAAAAACACCCCACAATATCTGAGGAGGGAGGAATAAGAGAAAAGAGCTAGTGGGGAATAGTGAAGAAAAAAATGGGAAAAATGCAAAAAGGAAAACAGGAGATGGGAAGAACCACAAGAAATAAAAATGGGTACTAGGAAAAGGGAAGGGAAAAAACATCAAAATCTAGAACCTGGGAAGGTAGAATGAAAGAATAAAAATAAAAAGAGAAAACAACAACAAACAAAACATACATACACACACAAACAAAAAACAAATCTGGGGTGGGTGGGGGGAGCAGGGCACCCAGGCTCCCTCAGAGCACACAAACTGGGATGGAATTCCTGCTGGCCTAAAAGGTAGGTGGGTGTGAAGGATGGCCCCACTGCCATTTACCAAGAGGGTGTGGGGTATAAGAGTAACAAAGGGAATATCCTTAGCCTCCAATATGTCCATGGTGTCCTCACAAAGTAGAGTCTATTCTTAGGTCCCTGGAATCTGAACTAGAACACTGTTGCTTTAAATATCCAAAATGGCTGAACTGTTTTTAAATATTCAAAATGCTGTGCCCTCTGGACAGCCAAAAGTCCACAGCTCAGTTTGTTTCCTTCTTTGCTATTTCTGTTTTTAGTCATCAGCCACCAGTGCAGTAGTCCATTCAGCCCTTGGCAAGCAAAGCTGATTTTTAGGTTTTTCTCACGTCCTAACAACACTTGAAAAAATCCAAACTGTCCATACCTTCAGGATCTCTGACAGTCTACAGCTCCATTTGTCTCCCTATTCACTGTTTTTTTTTTTAAGGAGCTCTGGTGGCGCAGTGCCTAAGGCATTTGACTGCTAACCAGAAGGCTGGCAGTTCAAACCCACCAACCATTCCTTGAAAGGAAGGTTGGGCAATCTACTTCCATAGTGATACCACCTCACAAACCCAAGGAGGGGTCGCTCTGAGTCAGGTCTGACTTGATGGCATATAACAACAACAACAACATTCACTGTTTTCATGCAAGTTCTTTTACTAGTTGGAGGTTAATCCACTTCTATATCTTTTCTTTCAAAGTTCAGGGCTCCAGGATTATCTTCTGTATCTGTGTCAATTTCCTTCTCTTTTTCTTTGTTGAATAGGGTCTTTGTAGCTTGCCTGCTTATTCTGCCATCTTACCACAAGTCAGTTTCATGGATTTTAATTCAGGAACCAAAATCTAAACCATACTCACTGCTGTTGAGTAGATTCTGACTCATAGTGACCTCCATTGGGTTTCTAAGGCTGTAAATCTGGAAGCAGACTTCCCCATCTTTTTTCATGGAGTAGCTGGTATGTTTAAACCACTGACCATTTGGGTAACAGCCAAATTCTTTAACCACTACACGACCAGAGCTCCTTAGTTCAAGAAAGAGAATAATTTTTTTTTTTTCCCCCACCATCAAAGTGTCTAGGGAATCCAGAAAAGTTTTTGGTCAAAAACACTGGTTTTTAAAGCCAGACGGCTTTTTTTTTTTTTTTTGGTCTAAAGACTGAAGCATGGTCCATCAGATTAGGGAATCAGGACAACAGGAACTTTAATAAATGTTTGGACTTTTGTGAGACAAAGATCCATCCTGACAATTTTCAGTTCTTGAAACAGTGCCTAGTAATTAAACTAACCTCTCACTAAGAATAACTAGAAAAATAGAGCAAAGCATTTTCTTAAAAAAATAATTTTTATTGTGATTTGGGTGAAAGTTTACAGAGGAAATTCACTTCCCATACAGCAGCTCACATATACTTTGTCTCGTGACATAGACTACAGTTTCCCACAATGCAACAGCTCCCCTCCCATTATAGTTACCTCTTCATTGTGTTTTTCCCTCCCATGCACTCCTGCCCCCACAAACTGTCTCCTTGTGCATACACAGCCCTTCTATTCTCCCATGATTGGTCTCTCCAAGGAGTGTGTCTACCTAATGTAAATGTTCAGCTCTATGCCTGTCTTTTGTTTGGCAGGAAGCCACAGGAGTGGATTCAGTTCCAGACCTAAAGGGCAGCTAGGGGCCATAGTCTCAGTGGTTCCATAAGGCTCTATCACACCAGCAAAACTGCTCCCTCCCCTTTTTTTTATATGATTTTGAGTTTTGTTCCACATTGTTCTCCTGCTCTATCCAGTATCTCCTACAGAGATCCCCCCTCCAAGTATTTGATAGTGGTAGCCAGGCACCATCTAATTCTTCTGGTCTCAGAGTTGTATAAGCTGAGGATTGCATGGTGTAACAGTTGGAACAAAGCATTTTTAAAGATTCTTTTTGAAACCATCACAGAACAAACAAGACAGTGAATAATTATAGGTCCAGGATCTAGGAGGAGAACAGAATGCAGAGAGATGAACTCAGAATTTGAGGCCAGTTTTCTCTAGGCTTACCACCATGGGAGGATATGCTATAAGGAATTTTTCAGTGGTTCTTAGGGCACTGGTTGAAAGCTGCCCACCAAAAAGCTCTCTCTCTCATTCTCCTTCTGATTCCCTTTTTCCACTTCATGTGCTACAAGTGGGATTTTAATCATGACTCCCTACAATGTGAGCATATGACACAAGCTGGGGCAATCAATTCGTGCTCCATCCAGGAAAACAGTGCTAAGATAAAGAATAAATAAATAAAGATTGAAAATTAAAATTAAAGAACTCCAACCCTTAGAGGAAGCTAGAAGAAGGGTTCTAGGAAAGGAATCAGTCTGAAAAGTTATGATAAATAAGATTAAGAATGTGTATTCTCAAAATTGTAAAATATGTAAAATTTATGTGATTATAAAATTAAAAATGTAACATCTTACATTTGCATGATTACTACTGTTTCATTTGATCACAGCAGCCCTCTCTTTAAAAGACTTTTGACCTTGTAGGGATAGGAATAATGAAGAATTACATACAATAAGAAATTTAGAAATAGAAATTATTTTAGGTGGGAATAAAAACTAATCATGGCTAATTAATGGTCTTACTAATAATTTCTCAACTTTTTAATAAAAGCTCAAGTTTACCTTAATTGTATACAGGCAGGCCCTGGGTTATGAACATCAAATTTATGTACAACCCATGGTTATGAACCAACCCCTTCTTCTACTGAATATATTAAAAATTTGAGGTACATACAATGATTCATAATAACAAATGGGTGCTACTTTTCAATGTGCATCTAAATATTATTGTATTTATATATATGTATGTGTATGTGCTATAAGAATGTCCATATATATAATAGAGCTAAAGGGGCAAAGTTGTGATAACGTTAGTCACAGCCAAACACCCTGAGAGAGTGAGTCACTGGGTCCTTGGGCTTGGGACCATGGTCATGGGGGTCATCAAGCTCAATTTGCATAACATACTACAAAAAAACACTGTTCTACATCCTACTTTGGTGAGTAGCTGCTGGGGTCTTAAAAGCTTACAAGTGGCCATCTCAGATGCAACAATTGGTCTTTTCTCATTTGGAGCAAAGAAGAATGAAGGAAACCAAAGACATGTGGAAACAATTAGTCAAGTGACTAATTGCAAACCTCAGCCAACTTGACCTTGAGACCAGAAGAACTAGATGGTGTCTTGCTACCACTGTCAAACACTCAGAAAGGGATCAGTATAGGAAATCCTGGATAAAGTGGGAGAAAATTGTGGAGAAAACCTCAAAATCATAAAAACACCAGGCTTACTGGTCTGATGTATACTGGTGAAACCCCTGACACTATGGCCCCTAGTGACCTTTCAGGCCTGGAATTGAACTCACTCCCGTGGCTTCCAGCCAAACAATACAGTTGTATAAAGTGCAGATTTATACCAGGTAGGTACAATCCTTGAAGGAAGAAGTAGAAGCTGCACTGAAGGAAGTGGCAAAGAACAAGGCTCCAGAAATTGAAATGGAATACTCATTGAGATGTTTCAACAAACAGATGTCCCGCTGGAGGCACTCACTTGGTTATGCCAAGAGATTTGGAAGACAGCTACCCGGCCAACAGACTTTGCTTGCTGAAAGTGAGGATGGCTTGAAGCACTTACTGATGTTGAAGAATACAGTCTGCAGTATGGATTACATCTCAATATAAAGAAAACAAAAATCCTCACAATTGGACCTATATGCGGCGTCATGATACATGGAGAGAAGATTGAAGTTGTCAAAGACTTCACATTGCTTGGTTCTACAATTGACACCAATGGAAGCAGCAGTCAGGACATCAGATGACATATAGCACTGGCCAAATAGGCTGCAAAGGACCTCTTTCAAGGGCTGAAGAGCAAAGATGTTTCTTTGAGGTCTAAGGTGCATCTGACACAAGCCATGATATTTTCAATTGCCTCATATGCTTGTGAGAGCTGAACAATGAATAAGGAAGACTGAAGAAGGATGGATATTTTTGAGTTGCAGTGCTGGCAAAGAATGCTGAAAGTACCATGGATTGCTAAAAGAACTAACAAATATATCCTGGAAGAAGTGCAGCCAGAATTCTCCTTGGAAATGAGAATGGCCAGACTTCATCTCACCTACTTTGGTCATGTTATTAGAAGGGGACATTCCCTGGAAAAGGATGTCATGCTTGGTAAGGTGGAGGGTCAACGAAAGAGGAGGCCTTAAATGAGATGGATTGACACAGTGGCTGAGGCGATGAGCTCAAGCATAGAAAGGCATAGAAAGGATCATGGAGCTGGCGCAGGTGTTTTGTTCTGCTGTGCATAGGTGTCTATGAGTTGGAGATGACTCAGCAGCACCTAACAACAACTAGGTATAATCCCCAGAACAGTCAACCATGAAAGACCAGAAGAGCAATGTTTGCATAGGGAGATAGCTCAGAGGGCAGGAATGCACAGTAAGGAAGGACAGATGGAAAGGATAACCAAAGGGAGGAAGTGGGACAAGAGTTGTTACATTATGGGGATTGTAGTCAATGTCATGAAACAAAATGTGTATGAACTAGTATATGGAAAATGAATTTGCTCTGTAAACTTTCACCCAAATCACGATAAAAACATTATATATATAATTTTTTTTTTTTTTTTTAGAGACTCAGACTTTGCGATTTTATTTAAAAATCTTTGGGAAACAAAACTGCTTCCCATTTGGGCAGCAGTTAGTTGACCACTTATTATTATTATTATTATTATTGTGATTTGGGTAAAAATTTACAGAGCAAATTCACTTTGCATACAGCAGTTCACATACACTTTGTCTCATGACATTGACCACAATTCACCACACTGCAACAGCTCCCTTCCCACTTCCTCCTGACAGTCACCTCTTCCCTGTATCCATCCCTCCATGCACCTCTGCCCCCTGAGCTGTCTCCCTGTGCATAAACAGCCCTTCTTTCTCCCATGATTTTTCTCTCCAAGGAGTGTATCTACCTCAGGTAAATGTTCAACTCCTATGCTTGTCTTTTGCTTGGCTGGAAGCCACAGGTGTGGGTTCAGTTCCAGACCTGAAGGGCAGCTAGGGGCCATAGTCTCAGTAGTTCCACAAGGCTCTATCAGACCAGCAAACCTGGTCCCCTATTTGTTTTTTCCAAATGATTTTGAGTTTTGTTCCACGTTGTTCTCCCTCTCTATCCAGGATCTCCTATATAGATCCCCCTCCGAGTGATTGACTGTGGTAGCGAGGCACCATCTAATTCTTCTGGTCTCATAGTCATATAGGCTGTGGATCACATGGCGTACCAGTCACTAGGACTAATTGTTTCCATGAATCTTTGGTTTTCTTCATGCTTTGCTCTGGATGAGGTGAGACCCATTGTTGCACCTAGACGGCTGCTTGCAAGCTTTTAAGATCCCAGTTGCTACTCGGCAAATTAGGAGGTGGAATGATGGAAAAACATTATATATGTATTTTAAAAAACATTAATTATTAAGTTAAAGATGTTTTAGTGTCTCTGGAATTGTCTCTTTAATAGTTTTTCTGCATAGAAATGTACATTATCTACTATATACTAAGACAAATATTTGACTGACATTAAATACAAACCATACCTAACTGTTCTGATTTACATAAAAATTAAAGACAGATTTAGGAACAGAACTCATTCAAAATCTGGAGACTACCCATATGTTATATATGTTATTGTTGTTATATGCTGTCGAGTTGGACCCGACTCATAGCGACCCCTCCTTGGGTTTCCAAGGTGGTATTACTACGGAAGTAGATTGCCCAACCTTCCTTTCGAGGGGTGGCTGGTGGGTTTGAACCTCTAGCCTTCTGATTAGCAGTCAAATGCCTTAGACACTATACCACCAGAGCTCCCTATATACCAAAACCAAAATCCACTGCCACTGAATCGATTCTGACTAATAGCAACCCTATAGGAGAGAATAGAAGTGCCCTATAGGGTTTTCAAGGCTGTAAATCTTTATGGAAGTAGACTGCCACCATCTTCTTCCTGCAGAGTGACTGGTGGGTTAAAAATGCTGACCTTGAAGTTAGCAGCCAAGCACTTTGATGACTGTGCCACCAGGGCTCCCTTATATCATATATAAACCAAACTCACTGCCATTGAGTCAGATCCGACCCATAGTGACCCTTCCTTGGGTTTCCAAGGCAGTATCATTACAGAAGTAGATAGCTCAACCTTCCTTCCAAGGAGTGGCTGGTGGGTTTGAACCTCTAGCCTTCTGGTTAGCAGTCAAATGCCTTAGGCACTATGCCAACAGAGCTCCTTATATCATATATAGTATAGGTATATGTCAAATCAGAGGCTTGAAATATATTCACTTTCTGAAGAAGAAAAAGCCTTCTTGGAATTGTTAAAAATAATACAAATAAATTATAAATGTAAAAATAGACTTAATGTGATCAAAGAAATATAAGACTGCTGGTGCTGCTGCTGCTGGTGGTGCTTCAAAAAAGTGTGTGGTCTCATGAACCCAAGAGAAGGGAGTGTTTCATGAGCAACAGAGAAGTCAACTAAGCCAGATGTTACTGAGAGGTCAAGATAACAAGTGTGAGATCTTCATTGTATATGACAACATGGAGGTTGTTTGTGATTTTTGACAGAGAGATTTTAGTAAAGTGATAGGGGAAAAGGCAGACTAGAGTGGGTAGGAGAGAAACCAGGGATTGCAGCTTTAAACGGAATAAAAATGTAGCCCTAGCTGCTATTAGAGAAGAAGTCAAGGAAGCATTTTTTTGTTTTTCTGCAGATGAAAAATTTTTTTAGCATGTTTGCATGTTGTCCCTGAAGTCTAATCCATTTTCATTTGAAGTGAAGTCACCTTTTGTCCTACTTTTAAGTTCTTATTCTCAGTGCTATTCTCTACAACCAACTTTTTGACATCAGATGTTGATATTAAATATGTTTGTGTATTTTGCATTTTGAAATACACTTAGGAGCTTCAGAATTGTGAGATGGATCTTAGGTTATGTATACAATCACTTGGATCCTACCCCTGGTTAGTGACTGCTGAATCCAGTGCTTCCAGGGCTTAGATTCATTCTCAGAGGTGTTATAATTATATGCACAGAACAACCACAGCCCTCAAGTCTCCTTTCCCCAGTCTCCTGAGAATGCAGTTACTGTGAGCCTGTCCTGTGGACCCTAATCATATTTGTTTTTGTTGTTAGGTGCTGTCAAGTCAACTCTCATAGCAACCCTATGTACAACAGAACAAAATGCTGCTTGTTCCTGTGCCAGCCTCACCATCCTTGCTATACCTGAGTCCATTGTTGCAGCCACAGAAAATATTGCCTTTGTAAACAGGAACCAGAAAATATGCCCTTTATCACCACACCTATTCAATATTCATTAATATGACTATTATTCAAATTTATGTACCAACCACCAAAGCCAAAGATGAGGAAATTGAAGAATTTTATCAACTTCTGCAGTCTGAAATTGACCGA
>NW_006921729.1:5257209-5266252 GCF_000298275.1 Orycteropus afer afer
TCACAATAAATGGAGGGAAGATTGAGGTTGTCAAAGAATTCACGTTGCTTGGTTCTACAATCGATGCCAATGGAAGCAGCAGTCAGGACATTAGATGACATGTAGCACTGGGAAGGTCAACCGTGAAGGAACTGTTCCAAGTGCTGAGGAGCAAGGATGTTTCCTTGAGGACTAAGGTGCGCCTGACACAAGTCATGATATTTTCAATTGCCTCATATACATGTGAGAGCTGGACAGTGAATAAGGAAGACTGAAGAAGAGTTGATGTTTTTGAGTTGTGGTGCTGGTGAAGAATGCTGAAAGTACCGTGGACTGTTAAAAGAACTAAGAGATCTGTCCTGGAGGAAGTGCACCCAAAATGCTAGTTGGAAGCGAGAATGGCCAGACTTCATCTCAGCTATTGTGGTCATGTTGTCAGAAGGGACCATTCCCTGGAGAAGGATGTCACGCTTGGTAGGGTGGAGGGTCAACGAAAGAGGGGGAGGCCTTCAATGTGATGGATTGACCCGGTGGCTGTGGTGATGGGCTCAAGTATAGCAGGGATCATGGAGCTGGCGCAGGATCAGGCAATGTTTTGTTCTGCTGCTCATGGGTCACTATGAGTCAGAAATGACTCAACGGCACCTAAGAACAACAACAACATTCAATATTGTGTTAGAGGTCTTCATCTGAGCTATTGCAAGAAAGTGAAAGAAAAGGCATCCAAATTAGAGAAGAAGAAGTAAAACTATTTCTATTTACAGATGATATGAGCCTATACATATAAAGTCATAGAAACTCAACAAAAAAATTACTGGAAGTAATAGAAGGATTCAGCAATGTGGCAAAATACAAGATCAGCACACAAAAATCAGTCCAATTCCTTTATAGCAACAAAGTGAATTCAGAAAAGGAAATCAGGAATATAATACCATTTACAATAATTGCTCCAAAGATGAAGTACTAGGAATAAATATAACCAGAGATGCAAAAGTCCTATGCAAAGAAAATGACAAAACACTACTACAAGAAACCAAAAGAGACCTACATAAATAGGAAAATATACCATACTCATGGATTGGAAGACTTAAAATTTTGATAATGTCAATACTACCCAAAGCAGTCTACAAATATAGTCTGGATTCAGATCCCATTATTATTCTTTAAAGAGATGGCAAAACTAATCACTCACTGTGGTAAAGGTTATGTGTCATTTTGGTTGGGCCAGGTTTTGAGTGACTGGACAGCTGGATGTAGTTATTCCCCATGATAAAACTGGTAATCAGCTCCATGGTAGAATCTACTGTGAGCAGCTGAGTAGCTGCCTTAGGGATACAGTCTGCTTCCAGTATAGAAGAAAAAGCTTTAAGGAAAGTCTCAAGCTTCTTGGCACATCTGGATCCTGCATTTGGGCAAGTCTTCATCTTAGTGGCCTACCATGTTGTCTCCTGATCTTGAGACTGTTTCTGGACTTGAACTAGTTACCTGCTATGTGGCTTGATAATTTGGGGACTGTGCCATTTTACTTATCGACCTTGGATTTGTCAGCCTTGGAAGCCAGCAACTCTCTGAGTTAAGAGAAGCCTCCAGGTTCAGTAGACCAAGAACAAGTGGCAAAGCTGAAGCCCAGGGTCAAGGGGCTTTCACCCAGGTCCTAGAGCTGGCAATTTGTACTCTGACTTCTAGCCTCCTAAACTGTGAGAGAATAAATTCCTGCCATACATTTGTGGTATATCTGTTAGAGTGGCAGTAGATAACCAAAACACCCACTTCATATGGAAAGGAAAGAGACCCCAGATAAGCAAAGCACTATTAAAGAATAACAACAAAGTAGGAGGCTTCACACTCCCAATCTCAAAACTTACTATAAGCCATGATAGTCAAAACAGCCTGGTATTGGTACAACAACAGATACATAGGCCAATGGAACAGAATTAAGAATCCAGAAGTAGATATATCCACTTATGGACAGCTTATCTTTGACAAAGGACTGAAACTCATTAAGTGGGAAAGAGAAGTCTCTTTAACAAATGGTGCTAGCAAAATTGGATTTACATCTGCAGAAAAATGAAAAAGAATCCATATCCCTCACTATATACAAAAACTAACTCAAGATGGATCAAAGACCTAAATGTAAAACCTAAAGTATAAAGACCATCAAAGGAAAAATGGGGACAAACTTAAGGGCCCTGACACATGGCATAAATACACTATCAAACATATCTTAAAAACCCACAAACAACAGAAGACAAACTAGACAGATGGGGCCTCTAAAAATGAAATACTTAAGCACATCAAAAGATTTCCTCAAAAGAGGAAAAAGAGAACAATAGACTAGGAAAAAAAAAATTGACATGGAGATTGGTGAGCAGCTATCCTAGATGTTGTCATTTCCTGGGGCTTCTGTAACAAAATACTGCAAGGGGGTGACTTTAAAAGATGAAAATTTAATTTCTCACTGTTCTAGAGGCTAGTAGCTCAAATATAACTTTTTCCTAGTTTCTGGTGGTTGCATCAACCCTTGGAGCTTCTTGGTTTGTAAAGAGATCCTCCCATGCTGTCTTCCTCCTCTCTTTAGATGACACCACTCAGAAGGGATTAGGACCCACCCTACTCTGGTGAAGGAGCTTTGGTGACACAGTGGCTAAAGTGCTCAGCTGCTAACCAAAATGTTTGTGGTTTGAACCCAGGAGCCGCTCTGTGGGAGAAGATGCAGCAGTCTGCTTCCATAAAGGTTATAGCCTTGGAAACTTTATGAGGCAGGGCAGTTCTACTTTGTCCTGTAGGGCCACTGTGAGTTAGAACCAACTTGACAGTAATGGCAGCATGTCTAATCCGATACAATCCCTGGGAAGCACAAACAATTAAGTGTTTGACTACTAGCCAAAAGGTTGGCAGTTTAACCCACACAGAAGCCTCACAGAAGACAGGCTGGGCAATCTGCTTCTGAAAGTTTGCAGCCTTGAAAACCCTATGGAGCAGTTCTACTCTGTACCCACGGGGTCACCATGAGTCAGAATTGATTCAATGGCAATTAACAACAACAACTATTACCACTCTTATATATTAATTTAACTGGTAGCATCTGTAAAAACAAACAAACAAAAATCCTGTTTCTCAAAACAAGTCACATTCAGAAATGCTAGGGGTTGAGACTCCAACATAATTATCTGGGGAACACAATTCAACCCATAACAACAGAGCCACTCTTCCTTCAAGAAATTTGCCAATTCTTGGCACAAATCCAGGAAAATCACAATAAAATGGAGAAAGCCACAGTTTAAAGACAGAGAAGTCAGCAGAAATTCTAGCAATTTCAAAGAACTTGGAGTAAAAGTGGAATTTGGGACTGCTCTAACAGTCATAGACCCCAATGGAACTTGGAAGTTTGTCGGATGCTGTCTGTTTTCCTGCAGGTGTTCATCAAATTCTTTAACAGTGAAGGGAAGGCAGATATGACACTGGGAAGAAAGACAAAGGGCAAAGCAGATTTTTTTGCTCTCCCCCAGTGTTCATGAAGTACCAATTCTAGTTCAGGATTGGCTGGGAGAGAAGAGAATGACCCTGGAACTCAATTAGGAACACTGAAAGAAAACACCCTAGAAGCAGGGGGAACCAGAGTTCAGTTGATTTGTACCAAAAGTGCAACCCAACCTTGAGTCAGCTCTGGTCCTGACTGAATTAAGGTAATCCATCCCCTCACTCTCTGCCTTCCTTCTTGAACCTCTAGAGAACACAAACACCATTCAGAGATTGACGTGCAATATATAGCACTCAACAAGTAATTACAAAGCATTTTAAAAAATAAACTAAGAGAACAACAACAACAACAATAAATAGAAGCAGATTCATAAATAAGCCAGTTATTAGAGCTATCAGAGATGGACTTGAAAATTTTTATTAATAATATGTTCAAGCAAAAAAGAATTTCACTAGAGAATTTGAATATGAAAACAAGAATCCAATGGAAATTCTACAATTGAAAAATTAGTAAAATTATCCTATGTTGCAAGAATTCTACTCCTAAATATACACTGAACAGAAATTTGTCCATATATTCACCAAAAGATATGTACAAGAACATTTATAACAGCTTTTAGTTCATAAAGGACCCAAACTAGAAATTACCCAAGTATCTATGACTGACTGACTAAATAAATAATGTGCAATATATCCATACAGTGGGATGTTGTTATTAGATGCCATTGAGTTGTGAGGTGCAATGAGTCCAACTCATTGCAACCCTGTGCACAACAGGATAAAACACTGCCCAGTCCTGTACTGTCCTCTCAGTCCTTGCTATGCTTAAACCTATCTTTGCAGCCACTGACCCTCTACTTTACCAACCTTGATAACCTTCTCCAGGGGATGGTCCTTTCTGACATCATGACCAAAGTAGGTGAGATGAAGTATGGCCATTTTCACTTCCAAGGAGCATTCCAGCTACATTTCTTCTAGGACAGATTTGTTCATTCTTCTGGTAGTCCATGGTATTTTCAGTATTTTTCTCCAACACAATTCAAAGGGATCAACTCTTCTTTGTCTTCCTTATTCATTGTCCACTTTTCACATGCAAATGAGGTGACTGAAAATACCAAGGCTTGGGTCAGGTGCACTTTAGTCTTCAAAGTGACATCTTTGCTGCTTAACACTTTAAAGAGATCTTTTTTCAGTTGAGTCCCTCTATATCAACAAGGAGAATTCTGAAAAGGAAAATAAGGAAAACAATACCATTTACAATAGCTACTAAAAAGATAAAATATTAGGGACAAATCTTACCAGGGACACAAAAGACCTATACAAAGAAAATTATAAAACATTTGGGCATTACAAGAGACTTAAATAAATGGGAGAACATTCCATGTTCATGGATAGGAAGACTGAATATTGTGAAAATGTCAATACTACACAAAGTAATTTATACATCCATTGCAATCCTGATCCAAATTCAACCAGCATTCTTTAAGGACAAGGACAAAACCATCACTAACTTTATATGGAAAGGAAGGAGAACTCATATAAGAAAAGCACTGCTGAAGAAGAAAAACAAAGTAAGAGGTCTCACACTTCCTGATCACAAAACCTACTATACAGCCACAGTAGTCAAAACAGCATAGTATTTGTTCAAAGATAGACAAATAGATCAGTAGAACAGAATTGAGAATCAGAAATAGAATCATCCATCTATGGACAGCTGATCTTTCACAAAGGGCCCAAACCCATTAAACAGAGGAGAGATAGGCTCTTTAGCAAATGGTGCTGAAAAAATTGGATATCCACCTACAGAAAAATGAAACAAGAGCCATACCTCACACTATACACAAAAACAAACTCAAATGGATCAAAGACTTCAATGTAAAACCCCAAACCATAAAGTTCATTAAAGATAAAATAAGGGCAAACCTAGGGGCCCTAATTTATGGCATAAATAGACTACCAAGCATAATCCAAAATGCACAAGCAGTGGAAGAGAAACTAGATGACTGGCACCTTTTAAAAATTAAATTATTATGTACTTTGAAAGACTTCTCCAAAAGGGTAAAAGGAGAACCTACAGATTGGGAAAAAAATATTTGGCTATGACATATCAGACAAGAGACTTCTCTCTAAAATTTACAGAAAACTTTAGCACCTCAACATCAAGAAGGCAAACAGTCCAATTCAAAAATGGGCAAATGACATGAACAGACACTTCATTAAAGAAAATATTTAGTCAGCCAACAAACACATGAGGAAATGCACACAATCATTAGCCATTAAAAAAAGAAAACTCACTCCTGTTGATTCGATTCAATACATAGTGACCCCTCCTTTGGTTTCCAAGGCGGCATCTCTACTCGGAAGGAAGGTTGGACAATCTACTTCTGTAGTGATACCACCTCATAAACCCAAGGAGGGGTCACTATGAGTCAGGTTGACTCGACAGCACATAACAACAGTAACAACACCTCTACAGAAGTAGATTGTCCAATCTGCCTGGAGGGTTTGAACCACCAGCCTTCTGCTTAACAGTCAAATGCCTTAGGCACTGCACCAACCAAGATCCATTGTTGTTGCTGTTGTTATGTGCCATCGAGTTGGACCCGACTCATAGCGACCCCTCCTTGGGTTTCTGAGGCAGTATCACTACAGAGGTAGATTGCCCCATCTTCCTTCTGAGGAGTGGCTAGTGGGTTTGAACCGCCAGCCTTCTGGTTAGCAGTCAAATGCTTTAGCCACTATGCTACCAGAGCTGCCAAATACCATTAGAGAGATGCAAATCAAAACAACAATGATATATCATCTCATACCAGCAATAATAGCAAAGTTCAACAAGGCAGATAATAACAAATGCTGGCAAAGGTGTGGAGAGATTGGAACCCTCATACACTGCTGGTAGGACTGTAAAATGGTACAGCCACTGTGGAAAATTGTATGGCATTTCCTTAAAAAATTGGAAATAGAAATACTATTTGATCCATCAATTCCACTACTAGGAATAGATCCTAAAGAGCTGAGAGCCAGGACATGAATAGACATAAGCACACCCATGTTCATCACAGCACAATTCACTATAGCAAAGAGATGGAAACAACCTAAGTGTGCTCATCAACAGATGAATTGATAACCAAACTGTGGTACATTCACATAATGGAATAATACTATGCAACATTAACGAATAATGAAAAATCCACAAATCACCTTATAATGTGGATGAATTTGGAGGACATTATGCTGAGTGAAAATAAGTCAATCACAGAAGGACAAATATTGTATAAGTCCATTATTATAAAAGTCAAGGAAATTTTTATACAGGGAAGGAAATTTACTTTGTTGGTTACCAGAGATGGGATGGAAAATTTCTGACTAGTTAAAAATCATGTGTTGATATGGGTGAAGAGAAAGGCAATATAACAAAAGTGTATGACCAGCACAATAACAACAGGGAAAAGGAGGACACAGAGACATGCAGAAAAGATATAGACAACAGAGACAAATACTATTACATACAGAATACTGCATTACCAGTAACAACAAATACTAGTTATGAGTAAATGCATAGACAGGTGAGAAGATCAGGAACATGTAGGTGAATAGGAATATACCGATGAAAAAAGATAGATTTGGCTCATGATATTCTTACAGTTGCATTTGCACATTATAGAAATAACAGGGGACAAGGTTGGATTATTTTCTCAGTGACAACAAAGCATCTTGAGAGAGTGAGTCACTAGGCCTGTGGTCTCAGGGGACATCAAGCTTAATTGGTACAACATAGTACATAAAAATCTTGTTCTACATCCTACTTTGGTTGAGTAGTGACCCGGGTCACTTAGATGGCTTTCAAACAGCCATCTAAGATGCAACTATTTCTCTCCCCTTTCTGGAGCAAAGAAGAGTTATGAAAATCAAACTCATATGGAAACAATTAGTCCAAGGGTGTGATGGACCACAGGAACCTCAGCGATCATGACCCTGAGACCAGAACTAGATGGTGCCTGACTATCAATGCCAACCACTCAGAAAGAGACCAGAATTGGAGATCCTGGATAGAGTGGGAGGACAAACGTGGAACACAATTAAAAAACACAAAAATGACCAGAATTTCTAGTGGAATAAAGACTGGTGGAACCTCTGAGACTATGGCCTTGGGTTATCCTTCAGACCTGGAAATGGACTCATTTCTGTGGATTAGTTGTCAGCCAAACAATAGAAAGGTCTATGAGCAGAATACCTACCTCAAGGAGATACAACCACTTACCCTAGGGAAACACACCCCTTAGATCAATCAACCATGAGACATCAGAAGGGTGGCATTTGCACAGAGGAAAAGCTGGACAGGCAGGAATGCATAGATAAAAAGGACACAAGGAAGGAGTAGTCACAGAGAGGAGATGGGAGGAGAGCTTTTTTTTTTTTTTTTCCTGTATACAGCTGTTTTTATTTGGAATTACACATTGGTGGAGCTTGGGGGTGGGTCACCAAGATCTTTTCAGTATTTTGCAAATCTATTGGACTTAGTTCAGCACTCTAAGGACAAGAGTGAGTGACAACAGAGGAATTCATGTGGTTTGATAGACCTATGGGAGAGAATTCTGAGTTCCCAGTGTCAGGTCAAAATCATCTATTTTGTTATCGGTGCTTTCTTCAAAGGAGGCTATATTGGATAGTGTTGTTTCGATCACATCCACAAAGCTTGTTGTTGAAGTTGTCTCAAGAACTGGCTTTTGTGTCTAGAACTCTTTCTTGCTGGCTTCCTTCACATAGTTGCAGTGTTTCCTACAGTGCCTCATTTTGTTCAAGCATTTATTTCCACCATAGGCTGAATTTTAGGTTATGATGCTCTTAATCATTCTAGCTTGACCACATATCTGGCATCTCATAACAACACTGTGGGTCCTAAGTAAACGAGGGCTGCAAGACCCCCAGTCCAGACCTGGGAAATACCATGTTTCTACAATATCTATTCCTGACCTCCCATCTGCCCATTTTTTTTTTAATGCATTTTATTGAAATATAGTTTATATACAGTGAAACACACAAAACTAAACTGACATGGGTCAATGCATTTTTTTTTTTTCAGTGTTCCCTCCCCTCCTCTCCCACCCTGGCAACTAACAAAGTTTCCCTCCATATATAAACCTTTCCCTGACCCTCCACAACAACAAACTAATACTATATTTGTCCTTCTGTGATTGACTTATTTCACTCAGCATAATGTCCTCCAAATACATCCATATTATGTGGTGTTTCGCAGACTCTACATTATTCTTTAGTGCTGCATAGCATTCCATTATGTATATGTACCATAGTTTGGTCGTCCACTCTTCCACTGATGGGCACGTAGGTTGTTTCCATCTTTCTGCTATTGTAAATAGTGCTGTGATGAACATGAGTGTGCATATATCTGTTCCTACCCTGGCTCTCAGGAGCTCTGGTAGCATAGTGCCTAAGGTACTTGACTGCTAACCAGAAGGCTGGTGGTTCATACCCACCAGCCACTCCTTGGAAGGAAGTTTGGGCAATCTACTTCCGTAGTGATACTCAGAAACCCAAGGAGGGGTCGCTATGAGTCGGGTTTTAC
>NW_006921729.1:5267187-5270066 GCF_000298275.1 Orycteropus afer afer
CTTGTAAGGTTTGTCTGGTTTTAACAAATTCCCTTAATTTCTGCTTATCTGGAAATGTCCTAATTTCACCATCATATTTGAGGGACAATTTTGCTGGGTACGTAATTCTTGGTTGGAAATTTTTCTCTTTCAGCATTTTATGTATACCATCCCACTGTCTTCTCGCCTGCATGGTTTCTGTCGAGAAATCCGAGCTTAGTCTTATTGGTTGCCTCTTGTAGGTAACTTTTCGTTTTTCCTGTGCTGCTCTCATGATTCTTTCTTTGTATTTGGTTTTGGTGAGTTTGGTGATGATATATCTTGGTGTTTTCTTTTGGGGTCTATCCTGTTTGGGGTTTGTTGGAGTTCCTGAATGGTTATATTCTCATCTTTCATCCTATCAGGGAAGTTCTCCTCCAGCAAATGTAGGACAATTTTCTCAGTGGTTTTGTTTTTCTCTTCCTGTTCTGGAATTCCAATGACACATAGGTTATTCCTTTCGATGGTATCCCACAAGAATCTTAGGCTTTCTTCATTTTGTTTTGATCTTTTTTCTGATTGATCCCTCTTCAAAGAAGTATTCAGGTATTTGTCTTCAATCTCATTAATTCTGTCTTCCATTGCATCAGTTCCACTCCTCTGCCCTTTCAATGTGTTATCAATTTCTGACAATTTAGTATTAATCTTCTGGATTTCTCTCTGTAGATTTAGAATCATTTCTAAGTTTTTTTTATTTTGTCATTTTGTTCTTGCATTTTCTTCCAAAATTCTTCTAGGTTTTTTTCTGTGTTTTCCTTGGTCTGTCTCTCAATCCTTTGAAGATACCTAAATATAATTCTTTTGAATTTCTTATCAGGGAGTTCCAATACTGTGTCTTCTTCAGGGATATGTTTTGGGTCTGTATCCTGGTCCCTTGTTTCTCCTGCTTTCTCTTGCTTCTTTGTGTGGACTGTGATGCTTTGGTGTCTCTGAGGCATTGTGATGTTTTTGTGTTTATATTTAATTGGTGATTGTATGTTGGAGTGAGTTGCCCATGATTTTCGTTTTCTTTGTATGTTATCTATGCAAGCAGGGTACTGTGCTGTGCTCCTGTATTCACTAGTTGACAGCTCTTATACACTCACGATCTGTCTGCTTTCCTGTTGTCAGCCTCTTGTCGACCTTGGCAAAGAAAGCCTACTCTTAGGTCCCTGGGATCTGAATGAGAATGCTATCATTTTAAAATCCAAAATGGTTGCCACATATAAAGATTCAAAATGGCTGCACCAGGAGCAGAGCTTTTTATTGTTGGAATTGTAATTGGGGCTGTGAAACCAAATGTGCACAAACTGTTGAGAGTAAAATGAATCTACTTTGTATATTTGCACCCAAATCACCATAATTTTTTTTTCAAAAAAAGGTCTTTTTCAGCAGATTTTCCAAGAGCAATATGACATCTGATTTCCTGATCGCTGTTTCTGTGGCTTTTGACTATGGATCTCAGTAAAATGAAATCCCTGACAACGTCTATCTTTTCTCCATTTATTGTGATGTTACTTATTGTTCCACTTTCCACACAGCGGTTCATACACATTTTATTTCATGACATTGAGTGCAATTCCCCACAATTTAACAGCTATCTTCACACTTAGGACTGAAATCTTTGATGTTTATCAGTAAGTGCTTCAAATCATCTTCACTTTCAGTAAGCAAGTTTGTGTCATCTTCTTCTTCCCCTCCTGATTCTGTGTTCTTTTTCATATAGTCCAGCTTCTCAGATTATTTGCTCTGTATACTGATTTAATAAATATGGTGACAACACTGACACACTCCTTTCCTGATTTTAAACATGAAGCATTGCCTTGTTCTCTTCAAATAACAGCCTGTTGGTCTATGTACAGGTTCCTCGTGAGAAAAATTAAATGTTCTGGAATTCCTATTCTTCACAATGTTATCCATAATTTGTTATGACCCACACAGTCTAATGTCTTTGCAGTCACTAAAATACAGAAAAACATCTTTCTTGTATTCTTTGCTTTCAGCTAAGATTCATCTGATATCAGCAATGATTTCCCTCATTCCCTACCCTCTTCTGAATCCAGCTTGCATTTCTGGAAGTTCCCTGTCAATATACTGCTGTAAACATTTTTCAAATTATCTTCAGTAAACATTTACTTGTGTGTAATATTAATGGTATTGTTCAATAACTTCCACTTTCTGTTGCATCATCTTTCTTTGGAATGGGCAAAAATATGGATCTCTTCTGGTCAGTTGGCCAGGTATCTGTCTTCCAAATTTATTGGTATAAACCATAAGCATCTCCATTGCTGCATCTGTTTGTTGAAACATCTTAATGGGTATTCTTTCATTTCCTGGAGGCTCCCCCCACACAATTCCTTTAGTGCAAATTGTACTTCTTCCTTCAGTACCATTGGTTCTTGATCATATGCTACCTCTTGAAATTGTTGAACATTGACCAATTCTTTTTGGTACAGTGACTCTGTATATTCCTTCCATCTTCTTTTGATGCTTTATGCATGGTTCAATATTTTGCCCATAGAATCCATCAATATTGCAGCTAGAGGATCAAATTTTTTCTTTAGTTCTTTCAGCTTGAGAAATGCTGAGCATGTCCTTCCCTTTTGGTTTTCTAACCAGATCTTTGTACATTTTATTATGTTACTTTACTTTGTCGTCTAGAGTTGCCCTTTGAAATCCTCAGTTCTTTTTTTTTTTTTTTCCCCAGCATTTGTTCTGTTCACTTTAGCTACTCTACATTCAAGAGCAAGTTTCAGCATCTCTTCTGACATTTATTTTGTTCTTTTGTTCCTTTCCTGTCTTTTTAATGACCATTTGCTTTTTTTCATGTATGTTATTTTTTTTTTTTAATTTTTTTTTTTATTAGGATTTGGGTGAAGATT
>NW_006921729.1:5278289-5283079 GCF_000298275.1 Orycteropus afer afer
GCTAGTTGGGGTTTAGTCCAATTCTGCATCCTTTCCTTCAAGGCTCAGGGGTCCAAGATTATCTTCTGTGTCTGTGTTAATTGGTTTCCCTTTTCTTTGTAGAAGAGGATCTGTGCAATCCTTCTGCCTAGTCTGCCATCTTGCCCCGCCTCATGTATGATGTTCTTGATGTCATCCCACAACTCCTCTTGTCTTTGGTCATTGGTGTTCAATGTGTCAAATCTATTCTAAATTCTGGTGGTCTCTAAATTCCCATGAGATATAATGAAGGTCACATTTTGGCTCTTGTGGACTTATTTTAATTTGCGTTAGCTTCAACTTGAACTTGCATATGAACAATTGATGGTCTGTTCCACTGTTAGCTCCTGGCCTTGTTTTGACTGATGATGATAAGCTTCCCTATCATCTCTTTCCACAGATGTACTTGACCTGATTTCTGTGTGTTCATCTGGCAAGGTCCTCATGAATTGCCACCATTTATGTTGTTGAAAGAATTTATTTGCCATGAATAAGTCATTGGCTTGCAAAACTCTATCATGCAATTTTTAGTGTCATTTCTATCACCAAGGCCATATTTTCCAACCATCAGTTATTTTTTGTTTCCAGCTTTTGCATTCTAATCAGCAATCATTATCAATTCATCTTGATTGTGTGTTTGGTCAATTTCAGACTGAAGATCATAGCAACCCCTCCTTGGGTTTCTGAGGCAGTATCACTACAGAAGCAGATTGCCCAATCTTCCTTCCAGGGAGTGGCTGGTGGGTTTGAACCACCAGCCTTCAGGTTAGCAGTCAAATGCCTTAGGCACTATGACACCAGAGTCCACTGATAGTGAAGTAGGGAGTGGGGACAAATGTAAGGAATGGAACTTGCTGGCCATATTCTTTTGTAAACTACCTAAATTACCCCTACTGATAGGAAAGTGATAACCAGAAAAGATGTGATTAGAAAAGTATGTAACTCCCAGGCCATTTGTTGTAAGTCCTAGGGTGTCAACACAGGAGAGCCCCTTTTGACCTATAGATAAGTAGATGCCTGGATCAATCCAGAGGAGGAGAACATCAAAAGCTAGTAATCCTGCCCATGTGACTTGCTAATTGTATAGCCTCCTCATTCTGTCCTCTGTAATTGCTGTAAGCAACTGAGAAACTTCAGCAGTCCAGCTAGAGTGCCAACACCTAGTAGCTGTCCCACTGTACAGTCTCATACAGTGTTTCATTCAAGGCTTGCTCTCTATAAACCCCCTCTGTCTCTGTGAGCAATTCTTTCTCACCAGAAGACAAGAATCCATTTGGGTTTTGTGGGGTCCCTCTCCTGTACAGGTCCACATCTGTAAGCCACTGCTTGGCTACTGCCCACTCCATCTTGCTTCTCTCCCTCTCTTTCAGAGAACACTTTCACAATAAATCACATATACCCAAAGTTCTTTTTCAGACTCTGCTTCTAGGGAGCTTGACATAACGAATAGGGTGGCTGCAGGACAAAGTGCAGTGATTTAGCTTAAGAGAAGGGCTTCAATAGTCACTTTCTTGTACTATTCATATGACAGTTGCATATTCTCTGCAAGTCTGACTGGGGCTTACAGGTTTTAGAATGCCAAAACCTCAGATCTGCAGTAAGACTACTAGTTAATAAAACTTAGAAAAGATCAGTGCAGCGTGGGTTATGGTTCATCTTTCAGAAATCACTGCAGTCAGGGCCAAAAGCTTTGGCATACTGTCAATTTGGTTAGAAGTTCTGGAAACCAAGGCAAAAGAGAACACCAAGGTAAGAGGCCTAGAAATCTCAGAAGAGTAAGGAATTTTTCTTAAAACATCTCCTTTGGGTAATTCTACATTTAAGAAAGCTTAATCTAAAAATGTCAGAGAAAAGGCCAAGTGTTCTCAAGGGGAAAAACACAGAACACCTCCAGATCCATGCCCTGGGGTGAGGGTTTAACCTCTCAGGCTGCTGGGGATGCAGCTCCCATCACCCAAGGGCAATCTTGGGGTGAAGGTCACATGTAAGCCATTAGCTGCAGCAATGGCAGTAGTGGGGACTGGATGTGCCACTGAGACTGAGGACTTGGGAGGGCATCAGAGAGCCTCCTAGCTCCTGCCTCTATTAAAAGCTGTTAAGAGAGTGAGACATAAATCTCTGGAAGAAAACAAGAAGCCAATTTCTTGCATGTCACTAACATGTAAATCAAGCAGGCCACTGAGAGCCCTTGCCCCTGGCTGCTTTGGAGGGTAGAATTGTGTTTGGTGAATTTCTTGTAAATACAGGGTTCTTTCTTCTTGGGTTTCCCCTGATCAGAGTTGATCCCCTTTACTCCAAAACTGGGGCTGTCATATGCCTTATTCTTACTATCCAAAGTATTAAACTTCTTGTATAAGCATACTCAGAACATTATCCTCGCTGAAGGACTGCCCAGCCTTTCCTTCTGCTAACTAGAAGGTTGGAGGTTTGAGTCCATTTAGAGGTGTAGAGGTGGCTTGGAAGAAAGGCTTGATAATCTGCTTCCAAAAAAACAGTCACTGAAAACTCTATGGAGTCACTGAAACCCCTCAACCCTGACACATATGGGGTTGCCATGAGTAGGCATCTACTATGTGACAACCGGCCTGGTCCTCCCTGAGGACCTGTGGAGCCCCCAGTGTAAGCCAGCTGTCCTACATTCATCTCACCCCTTCTCAGCCACAGTAATTGAGACTGTCCAGGAGGCTTGCTATCAATTTTAACTAGAGCTGAACTTGCTGGTGAGTCATCAATCAGCTCTGCTTCCCCCTTAATGTAGTTTAATTTTATTTGAATCTAAGTAACACACTTACATAGATTTATAGGTCAGGGTCTCCAGAGAGAATCTCCCAGTCTCCTTCCTGGGAATCATACATATGACCCAGTGTTCCAGTACCAAATAGGAAACCAGGTCCATGAAGTGTCATTATTTAGAACAAAGTCATAACTCTTTGGTGCAACGTTTCACCTTGTATCCTAAACTGTATAAAACTCTCCACAAAGCAAATCTCCCTTCTCCCACTAGGATATCCCAACTTCAGGAAGCAGGAAGCCAGTCTGGTGGATGAGTTCTACCAGCCCTACATTCTAACCGTGGACCTCCTCTGTTCTTTTCAGCTTTCCCCAACAGACTCACCTTAGAGGTAACCAGTGTCTCTAATTCTTGAGTGTTCCTTTGGTTCCTTGGTGGCAGTGGATTTGTTTCTGGCTTCCTTCATCAGTGCAGCACTGAGCTTAATCTTTATCTGGTGTGCTAAATTAGTTAGGATGTAACCACTTCACTTTCAGCCTTTTAAAATTCATCGAGATTTGTGTAATTCTTGGTTTTGTTTGACTAATCTCCAGTTTTCTTTGTTCTTATGAATTGATATCCTCTTTAGTCTTTAACTCTCACTTTAATGCTATTTGTAAGAGATTAGATATAAATGCTTGGGTTCAGCCTGCTGTATTTCTGGTTTAACCTTTTAAGAATTTTGTCTATTAATTAACTGGCCTTCCTTCATAGGTTCCTTGCTTGCTCTGTAGTAATTATGCCCCCAGAGTTTGAGCTGTGTTATAGAGAAGATATACATCACTTTTTTTTTTTTTTTTTTAAACTCTCAAATAAAAACCTAGGGAGAATGGAAGGGGCAAATTCTGCAATAAGGAATTGTATTGTTTCCTGAGTTGATTCCTATTTGTAACCCACCCATGTGAGAGAATAGAACTGACCCATAGAGTTTTCTTGGCTGTAAGTTTTGCAGATCGCCAGGCCTTTTCTTTTGTGGTATGGCTGGGTGCATTAGAACTGCCATCCTTTCATTTCTCAATCAAACACAAACCATTTGTGCCACCAGGCAACTGCGATGAGGAGAAGCTAAGCTCTCCCACCCGCAGCTTGCCTGCATCTTTCTCTGGTGCACTGGAAAGATCACTGAGGCCAACAGTGCCACTGTTTCCATCCTAGGAATCAAACTTTAAGCTGATTCTTCTAAAAGGAATTGCACCATCACAGTGAGGTTTTCTGTCATTCAAGAACTATCTGTTGTCAAAGGTGAATTGTGGAAGATTGCTCCTGTTAATTTGTGTTGTGAACTTTGACCTCACCCTTTAAATTTACAGAAAACTTGTTCAGAAATAGAGATGATCTGTCATTTTTGGGTGGTTGTTTTTTTAAAAACTGTAGCCACAATATAAAAGTCTTGCCAAAGAGTGCCCATTTGTATTTTTCCTTGGTCCAATGTCCTGGCTACATTTTCTCTTGAAATAAGGTTCTATTTTCAACTTGATTCTTTCTAATTCAGAAGTTTGATTCCATGATGACCATTAGGGGGCACAAGTGTTGTTATTTAAGGTCCTCCTAAAGGATGTCACTTAAAGGACCTCTGATGGTGCAGTGGTTAAAGCATTCAACTGCTAACCAAATGGTCAATGGTTGGAACCCATCAGCCTCCCTGTGGGAGAAATATGAGGCAGTCTGCTTCTGTAAAGATTTATAGCCTTGGAAACCCTATGGGGCAATTATACTCTGCCCTATGACATCACTATGAGTTGGAACGGACTAAGTGACAGTGGATTTGTTTTGGGTTTGGTGAAGGGTTTGATAAAAGATGCCACTTAGACTTTTCCTATTTAATGGGTAAAGTGGAATTTTTCCTCACAATTTTTTTAATGCATTTTATTGAAATATAATTTATGTACAGTTAAATACACAAAACTAAAGTGACATGGATCAAAGCATTTTTTTTTTTTTTAGTGTTCCCTCCCTTTCCCTCCCATCCCTGGCAACCAACAAAGAAAGTTTCCCTCTATAT
>NW_006921729.1:5283970-5284779 GCF_000298275.1 Orycteropus afer afer
TTACCCTGTGATTTATAGTTTTCTTCCCAAGTTTAGAACAGTCTGTTCTATCTTGTAGTTGTCTTGACTTCCCTACCATCTAAAAGTTTGGTAATGGCACAGATTTTTTTCCCTCTTTTTGGTTTGTAGTTGTCCTCATTTGTCTGTTGGTGTCTCTAGTTCCCTGTTTACAGTCTTGTAGGCTTCTTTACTTTGGATACTTCCATAGCTGAATTGGTTTCTGGGTTATATCATCATGTGTGTTAATGGTCACTTGTTGTTGGCTGTTGTTGCTGCCCTGTCCAAAGGGCTCCCTTTAGCATCTCTTATAAGGTTTGTCCAGTTTTAAAAAAGTCCCTTAATTTCTGCTTATCTGGAAATGTCCTCATTTCACCATCATATTTGAGGGACAATTTTTCTGGGTACATAATTCTTGGTTGGAAATTTTTCTCTTTCAGCATTTTATATATACCATCCCACCACTGTCTTCTCACCTGAATGGTTTCTATCAAGAAATCCAAGCTTAGTCTTATTGGTTGCCCCTTGTAGGTAGCTTTTTGTTTTTCCCATGCTGCTTTCATGATCCTTTCTTTGTCTTTGGTTTTGGTGAGTTTGATGATGATATGTATGGGTGTTTTTCTTTTGGGGTCTATCCTGTTTGGGGTTCGTTGGAGTTCCTGAATGGATATATTCTCATCTTTCATTATATCAGGGAAATTCTTCTCCAACAAATCTTGGACAATTTTCTCAGTGGTTTCATTTTTCTCTTTCTGTTCTGGAATTCCAATGACACATAGGTTATTCCTTTTGATGGTATCCCACATGAACCT
>NW_006921729.1:5285824-5303276 GCF_000298275.1 Orycteropus afer afer
ACTTGGAAATATTCAGGCTGTTGGTCCCGTCAGAGTAGCTGATAGTCTGCAGCTCTGACCATCTCTGTACTCACTGTTTTTGTTCAGGTTTTTCCACTAGTTGGTGCCTACTCCACTTCTGTATAGTTTCTTTCAAAGCTCAGGGTTCCAGGATTCTCTTCTTTATCTGATTCTCTTCTTTATCTCTGTCAATTGGTTTTTCTTTCTTTGTTGAGGAGGGTCTGCATTGCCTGTCTGCCTATTCCTCCATCTTACCAGAAGTCCTCAGCACAATTTTTTTTAGAAAAACTTTCCAACTTATATTTAACAATTTTATGCATATCACCAAATTCAAAAAAAGAAGAAAGAAAACAGAAAAACTGCTAAACAACTGGACTATGGTTGCATGTTTCCATGGAAAACTTATTCCTTTATCTATTCAACAAATACTAAGCACCTACTATGCACCAGTCACTGAACCGGTTGCCGGGGACTCAGGAGAAAACATGCAGTCATACATGCTTCACAAGTACTCAATTTGCACTGTCTTTTTTATATTGCCTACCTTTGAGAATTCTGAATTCAGTCACAGCCTTCTTGCAGATAACACCAGAATATTTTAGGGGACATTTTGACTGAACATCAGAGGAGAATCCTTTTTCTTTGCTGTGTGCTAAATGAACAGGCTCCTTTAAGAAAGTTGTGAAGAAACTTGGAAGCAGCCACTCAAACATATGGATACCAATATTCATTGTATAGTTTTGGCTATTTATCAAAAGATGGAAGCATCCTAAATGTCCATCAATAGATGAATGCTAAATAAAATGTGGTATATACATGCAATGGAATATTATTCCACCATAAGGAGAAATGAAGTCCTAATACATGCTACAACATCAATGAGCCTCGAAAACATTATGCTTAGTAAAATAAGTCAGTCACAAAAAGGCAAATATTATATGATCTCACTAATAAGAAGTATCTAGAATAGGCAAATAAATGGACATCAGAGTTTAATAATGGTTACAAGGGTAGCTGAGAAGAGGCGTGAGGACAACAATTATGTAGGAAGCAAAAGAGTTTTGTTTTGTTTTTTACTATCTATTCAGATCTTAGGGTTTTTATTACTATTATTTATTTATTTATTCCTTCACCCAAGTTAATATGTGTCTACCCTGTTGTGGTAGTTAAGGTTGTGTGTCAACTTGGCTGGGCCTGGTTGATTGGCTGGGCAGCTGATGGTAGTTAATCCCCCTGATGAGACTGGTAATCATCTCCATAGTGGGATCTACCACAAGCAGCTGAGTAGCTGCTTTAGGAATGAAGTCTACTTCCCATATATAATCAGCAGTTTTGGAAATGGTCTCTAGCTTATGGTATGCTTGAACCCTGCATGTAGCCATGTCATTGTTCAGCAGCTTGCTGTGCTCTGCTGACCTTGGGACTTGCAATGGACTTGAATTAATGGCCTGTTGTGTGGTTTGGTAACATTGGGACTATGTCTTTTTACTTGTCAACCTTGGGCTTCTCAGCCTGAGCAGCCAGCAGCTGTCTGAGTGAAGAAAAGCCTCTAGCTTCAGTGGGCTGGGAGCAGGAGGCAGAGCTGAAGCCCAAGGTTGAGGGGCTTTCACCAAGCCCCTAGAACCTGGCACTTTGAACTTGGACTTAAAGCCTCCAAACTGTAAGAGAAAAACTCCCGTTTGTTAAAGTTATCCCATTTGTGGTATATTCTTGTCAGAGCAGCACTAGGTAACCAGAACACCTGTAATTAGTTGTTAACCCTCTCTTCCCTACCCACCCCTGGTAACCATCAAAGAATATTTCTTTTTTGGTGAAACTCTTTTCTTGACTTTTTACAATAGTGGTCTTGTACAATACTTGTCCTTTTGTAATTGACTAACTTCACTCGCATAACGGCTTCTAAGTTCATCCATGTTATGAGATGTCTTGCAGATACTTCATTGTTCTTTAATGTTGTATAGTATTCCATTGTGTGTATGTACCATAGTTGTTGATCCATTCCTCTGTTGGTGGGCATTTAGGTTATTTCCATTTTTTGCTATTGTGAGTAGTGCTGCAATGAACATGGGTATGCAAAAATCTGTTTGTGTAATGGATCTTATTTCCACAGGATGTGTACCTACTATTGGGATTACTGGATCAAATGGTATTTCTATTTCCAACTTTTTAATGAAGTGCCAAACTGCTTTCCACAGTGGTTGCCCCATTTTACAGTCCTACCAGCAGTGTATGAGAGTTCCATTCTCTCCACACTCTACCAGCACTTTTTTTTTTTTTTTAACTTTGCTATCATTGCTGGGGTGAAATGATATCTTATTTTGATTTGCATCTCTCTAATGGCTAATGTTCATGAGCATTTCTTCATTTGTTTGTTAGCTGCCTGAATGTCTGTCTTCTTTGGTGAAGTGTCCATGTCCTCTACCATTTTTAAATTAGATTATTTGTCTTTTTGTTGTTATTGAAGTTTTCCATAAAGTTTAGAGATTATCCCCTTGTCCAAAGCCAATTTTTTTTTCCCTGTCTGTGTGTTCACTTTTTACTCTTTGGTGAAATCATTTGATGCATATAAGTGTTTAATTTTCAGGAGATCCTAGTCATCTATTTTGTCTTCTGTTTGTATGTTTTTAGTTATATTTGATAGCACATTTATGCCCTGAATTAGGCCCCAAAGTTTGTCCTTAGGTTGGGCAATCTACTTCTGTAGTGATACTGCCTTGGAAATCCAAGGAGGGGTCACTATGAGTCAGGGTCAACTCAATGGCAGAGAGTTTGGTTTTGGAGTTTGGTTTTCTTTGATAGTAGGAAATACTGAGTTTTTGTTTATGGGGATGCAAAATTTGGCAAACATATTGGTGATAGTTGTATAATGTGATTGATATAATTGATCTTACTGGATTGTATATAGAGAAAATGTTGAAATGGTAAATGTGTTATCTATATTTTTACCTTTTTAAAATGTTAATGTTTAAAACCCAATTTAAAAATGTTTTTTAAGAAAGGTTGTGAGGATAAGGTGTAGAACTTCAGAGACATTAATTAGAAGGAGTTTTAGAGAAAATTTAATACTCTTTCAACTCAAGATACCACTAGGCAAAATTTTAAGTTACCCTCCTGGTTTTTCAATTCTCTGCTGCAATGCTTCTATCCTTTGTTTCAAAGGCTCAATCATATCTGGAGACCACCCTGGCCTCTACACTTAGGTTTATCCACCTGTAGGTATTATTGGTCCTAACTGGACATTATTTCTCCCTTAAAGTGACCTGCATCCTTCTTTTATATTCAAGATAACTGATGGTGATGACATCCCATCCCAGCTCCTCCTTGCCCATTTGAGGCTTTGTCTATTTCCTAGAGTTATTTCAAAGTAGAATCAAGCAAAATTTTTATGGTATTACAAGAACATGTCATTCATTCATTCATTCTCTTCTTTCATTATAGCAGATAATTAATCTCAAGGAAACGGAGCAACCTAGGCACTGCTGTACTTTGCTTTCCTGGTAACAGTTTGCCATCTCATATGTTCTCAGATCAAGAAAGTCTTAGCCTATGACAAATGGCCAAGAAGCCTTGTGGGCCTGACAAGGAAGGGTTGTCTCAGGATCCCAGGCATATGCCCATTTTTTACTGGGTTTGGTTGGGAAATATGGCCACCAACAATTACTGAGCAGAGTTTATTACAAATGTTATTGCTGGAAAGAAATTGATTCTCTTTCTTAGTTCCAATGCAAAAAGAGAAAAATGTTCTAGAGGAGTAGAATTGGTCTGGCTAATCCCGGTAGAACAAGTGTGGCTGGGGAGTCGAGGCATGGGCAGAAGTTGGATGGGACTGCCTGGCTTAGAACAGTTTTGAGAATCAAGGGATGCGCACACTTTTAAGGCATAGCAACAAGTGTCCACTGTGCCAAAGAGTCACTATCTCTTTTTAGTTACAAAATTAATTTTGGCTTTTGAATAGAGCTGTTTTGGGCATGATTAATATGGGGGTTAAAAAACTTCAGACTGTTTGTTTTTTATTCCCCCAGCAAAAACTTCCAAAGATAGCTATTGTTGAAAATTAAATTGAGAAATCTTTGGAATCTTATTGGATTTTCTACAATAAAAAGGTAAAATGTCATCCTATGTCACCAATTCCAGAAAACCTCAAAAATGAATTTTCATCTAACATAAATGAAAAGTAGCACTATTCCTGGTGAAAGGCACACTTTCCCTGACCCCATCAGATGTCTCATTTCTCCCCTTAAGTTCTATTTGATATCTGAAGGTTAGGGGAGCAAGAGAGAAACTTGTTCTCAATTACACCATCCATAGAATGAAGGGTGATCTCTAAAGAACCAAGTTTGAAAGTATCTGAATTTAGCGCCTTCACATTTTCTCTGGCAAACAGGCAGATCCTGCTGCATCTGGAGGTAGAAAGGTTTTCAAGTATGAAATTGAATTTAGCTCCTACTGACTGCAAAAGCCCTAAATATAAAACTTCAGGAGAGGCATAAAAGTATATGTGGCTGCTTTGTTTAAAGGAATTGGCTTTTGCTTCATTTTTATGTGATGATTTATTCTTTAATTAACAATGTAAAGAGGAATTTAATAACATTTTAATTTCATACTCAAATTAAAATGGTTTAATTTATATTTCAAAGGACTAAAACTAGGTTTTATTCCTCAGAGGTGTTACATAATCCCTACTCAAAAAAATTTTACTGAGGTTTAACATATATCTCAAGCACACAACTCAATGAAATATTACATATTTGTAGATCTGTATCACAGATCAAATGTAGAAAAGTCCAGTACCCCAACTGATCTCATGCCCCTTTACGGTCACTTCCTACCCCTACCCACAGCTCCATGGGTAACTTGTTGTTAGGTGGTGTTGCATTACTTTCAACTCACTGTGACACCATTGACAGAGTAGAAATACTCCATAGGGTTTTCTTGGCTTTAATCTTTATGGAAGGAGCTCTGCTGGCATAGTGGTTAAAGCATTCATCTGCTAAACAAAAAGTCCTGGGTTCCAATCTACCAGCTACTCTGTGGGAGAAAGATGAGGCAGTCTGCTTCAGTAAAGATTTACAGCCTTGGAAACCCTATGTGACAGTTCCATTATGTCTTATAGGGTCACTATGAGTCAGAATCAACTCAGTGGCAATACGTTTGATTTTTGCTTTGGAATCTTTATGGAAGCAGACCACCAGGTCTTTCTTCTGCAGAGTGCCTGAGTGGGTTCAAATGGCCAAACTTTTGTTAGCATCCCAGCTACTTAACTGTTGCACTACCAGGGCTTCTTCCAGAGGTAACTACTATTCCAATTTTCCTCACCATATGAACATCCTAAAAATGGGATCATTTAGCACAAGCTCTTTTATGTCTGGCTTCCTTCACTCAGTATGATTTTCCTGAGGTTCACCCATGTTGTTTCTTGTAGTGAGTTATATGTTCTTATTGACCAGTCAAACACACTGACATCATGGAAACCCCATGTGTTACAGAGTAGAACTGCTTCGTAGAGTATTGGCTGTAATCTTGGTGGAAGCAAATTTCTAGGCCTTTCTTCTGTGGCATCGCTGGGTTGGTTTAAAGCATCAACCTTTAGCTGATCAGAAACCACTTGTGCCACCCAAAGACCTCTTTGTTTTCAATATTGTATATTATTTTATTATATGAATATACTACAATTTATGTATCTGTCTACAGTCTTATGGTCTCACTCACTGCAGTCGAGTCATGTTCAACTCACAGCAACCCCTCCTTGGGTTTCCAAGGCAGTATCACTATGGAAGTAGATTGCCCAACCGTCTTTCTGAGGAGTAGTTAGTGGGTTTGAACCACCAGCCTTCTGGTTAGCAGACAAATGCCTTAGGCACTACGCCACCAGAGCTCCCAGTTCTGGTAGATGTATGCAATTCTGTCTCTTAGGTATATCCCTACTAGTAGGATTGCTGAGTCATTGGGTAGGTGGACATTTGGCTTTACTAGATGATGAGAAATAGTTATCTAACATGATTGTATCAATTCACTGCAGCAAGAAATGAGAGTTCCATTTTTTAAAATTCTTATCTACTCTTGGTTATAGTCAGTCTCTTTAATTCTAGCTATTCTGCTAAGCATACAATGGTATCTTACCATGGTTTTCATTTGCATTTCCCTGAATATTGCTGATATACTTCTTTTCATGTTTGATTCTACTTTGAATTTCCTATTTTGTGAAGTGTTAATGGAATTATTTGGCCTTTATTTTATTGGGTAATTTGTCTTTTTCTTACTGATTTATGAAAAGTCTTTATATATCTTGGGTGCAGGACTTTATATATTTTGGAACTTTCTGGGTTGTATGCTTTGTAAATATCTTTTTTTTTTTTTTTCAATTTGTAGCTTGCCCTTTTACTCTCTTCTTGGTGCTTACTGAAAGCCATTTAATCTTTTTTTTGAGGATGCAAAAGTGTGTGATGGCAGTGTCTGAACTCCTCTAATTTGAATGATCAAGATCAGCAGCCTAAGGCTGATTCCTGTGAGGTGGAGATTAGACATGCCTCCACCTTCCCACCTTTTTTTTTTTCTACCAATTCTAACATCAACTGTCCCTCCCTCAGCATTCTCTACTTCTCTGCTGGGTTTGATAATCCATTGCAATGACCACACAGAACATAGACATTACTCATAATTATGGGATTTATTGGGAAAATAACAGGTTACAATTCAGAATCAGAAATGCTCAGGACATAATTGTTCTATTAGGACAGCCAACAGGCACACCCTTGGCCTCTGACCTCCTGACCTGGCCTTTGCCCTGCCTGGGCAAGTGTTACAAAGCTCTTTTAGCTTAGTGTCTGTAGCAGATAGAGATGCTGTTTGGAGTCTTTGGCAGGTTCTAACTGGTGAATCGTAACACAGACCCACCTTTGGGATTTTGGAGCAAAGCCATGTCATCCTCTGTAGATAACTATTCTCTTTTTGAGAAACAGCTTTTGCCTTGTTACTGGGCTTAATAGAGACTGAACACCTAGCCAAGTCACCATGAGGCCCAAGCTGTCCTTCATGAACTGGGTGTTGTCTGATCCACAGAGTCATAAAGTTGGGCATGCACAGTAGCACTCCATCATTAAATGGGAGTGGTATAGCAGAGATCGGGCTTGAGTAGGACCTGAAGGCACAAGTAAGTTGCATGAGGAAGTGGCCCAAATGCCTATGGTCTCCAGTCCAGTCACATTACCTTCCCTCTCCCATTCTGCACCTATGGTCTCATGGGGAGTTCCTTATGATCTGTTGACTGAGGAAGAGAAAACGCATGCCTGGTTTATAGATGGTTCTGTGCAATATGCAGGCACCACTCGTAACTAGACAGAAGCAGCACTGCAGCCCCTTTCTGGGACTTCTCTGAAGGACAATGGTGAAGGGAAATCCTCCCAATGGGTATAACTTTGAGCCATACATCTGGCTGTTCACTTTGCATGGAACAAGAACTGGCCATATGTATGATTGTATATGGGTTCATGGGCTGTGGCCAATGGCTTGTCTGGATGGTTTGGAACATGGAAGGAGCATGATTGGAAAATTGGTGATGAGGATGTATGGTGAAGAGGTATGTGGATAGTTCTCTCTGAATGGCCCAAAGGAGTAAAGATACTTGGGTCTCATGTGAATGCCCAACAAAAGGTGATCTTGGCAAGAGGACTTTAACAATCAGGTGGATAGAATAACATGTTTTGTGAAAACTAGCCATCCTTTTCTCCAGCTACTCCTGTCATTGCTCAGTGGGCTCATAAACAAAGTGGCCATGGTGGCAGTGATGGAGGTTATGCCTGTGCTCAGCAACATGGACTTTTACTTATCAAGGCTGATTTGGCTACTGCCACTGCTGAGTGCCCAATCTGCCAGCAGCAGAGACCATCAGTGATATGTGATATGGAACCATTCCTTGGAGTGATCAGCTGGCAACCTGGTGGCAAGTTGATTACATTGGACCACTTCCATCATGGAAAGGACAGTGTTTTGTTCTTACTGGAATAAATACTTATTCTGGATCTGGATTCACCTTCCCTGCATGCAATGCTTCTGCCAAAATGAGCATCCGTGGACTTACAGAAAGCCTTATCCACTGTCATGATTTCCCACACAGCATTGCTTCAGATCAACGGACTCACTTCACAGCAAATGTTGAAGTGTGGCAGTGGGCCTATGCTCATGGAATTCACTTGTCTTACCATATTCTCCATCATCCTGAAGCAGCTGGCTTGATAGAACAATGGAATGGCTTACTAAAAACACAATTACGGTGCCAGGTAGGTGGCAATACCTTGAAGGGCTGGAGCGATGTTCTCCTGGAGGCTGTATATGCTCTAAACCAGCATCCAATATATGGTGCTTTTTCTCCAATAGCCAGGATTCATAGGTCCAGGAATCAAAGGGTGGAAATGGGAGTAGTACTATTCACTATTATCCCTAGTGACCCATTCAAAATTTTTTTTGCTTCCTGTCCCTGCTACCCTATGCTCTGTGGGTCTGGAGATACTAGTCCCAAAGGGAGGAACATTCCCACCTGGAGACACACTACTGATTGCATTGAACTGGAAGTTAAGAATGCCACCTGGCCATTTTGGCTTCCTCATGCCTTTGGATCAACAGACGAAGAGGGCATTACTAAACTATCTGTTGTGATAGATCCTGATTACCAAGGGGAAATTGGATTGATACTACATAATGGAGGTAAAGAAGAATATATCTGGAATACAGGAGATTCTTTAGGACATCTCTTAGTACTACCATGCCCTGTGATTAAAGTTAATGGAAGACTACAGCAACCCAATTCTGATATGACTACAAATGGCCCAGTACCTTCAGGAATAAAGGTTTGGGTCACCCCACCAGGCAAAGAACCATGACCAGCTGAGGTGCTTGTGGAGGGCAAAGGAAATACAGAATGGGTGGTGGAAGAAGGTAGTTCTGAATATCAGCTTTGATCACATGAACGGTTGCAGAAACAAGGACTGTGATTGTCATATTTCTTCATTGTATGTGTGCATCAGATATTTTTTGTTTTTTTTCTGTTATTAATTATGAAATATAAACAGAGTTAATGAGTTTTGGTTTTACTTGTGTTAGTAATATTAGGTGCAAATATGACTTAATAATTGTCCTTATTTAGAGATTATATGTGATGAAGGAGACGTGTACAACTGCCAAGTTAACAAAGGATGGATTGTGATAATTGGGGTTGTGTGTCAACTTGGCTGGACTATAATTCTGAGTGTTTTAAGCAGTTGTAATGTGGTTGTTGCCATGATGGGATCGGATGTATATGCTTTGAGCAGCCAATCCATTGATAGGGAGTTTCCTTAGAGGTGTGGCCTGCTTCTAATATATATGGACATCCTGGGAAAAAGACTCTTCTGTGGATCTGGATCCACAGATTCACAGTTGTGCTTCCTACAACTGTTTGTGAGCAAACAATCCACAATTTGGCCTGGTGATCGTGGATTCATCATTCATTGGAGTCCACAGCCAGTATACTGCCTGCCAACTCAACAAAAGCCTCCAACTTGATGTTTGATCCAAGAACTTGGGACTTGTCAGCTTCTATAAGTGTGTGAGCCATTTTCCTAAGATCATTTTTTCCTCTCTATACATAAGCTTGACTGGTTTTGCTTCTCTAGAGAACCCAGGCTAACACAGGCCAGGAAGCTCACTGTGCTTTCTGCTGCTGGGTCAGCTGCTGGGTGTGCTGCTGCATCTGCTGCCAGGTCCACTGCTGTTATTATCCTGCCACTGCTTCTCGCCATCTCAGCAAATGTCACAGTCCTCTCTCTTTGTCTCCTGGGATAAGGAAGTTTAACACAGGAATCTTGGGTCCAAAGGAAGTATGTATTCCACTCCTGGCTCTTCTTTCTTGATGATAGGGAGCTCCTCCTTTCCATCTCTGTGATGGTTCATTTTAATTCCAGTGAGATGGCAGAACTGACCAATCTCCACATTACGGTTCCATATACCTTATTTACATGGCCCCCTCCCCACAAGAATGCCATTTACCTTATTTACCTTATTAGCAAGCTATCCATTCCTCTTGGTGGTCCACAAGCACCTCACATTTACATACTCCCACTCAGTCATCTGGTGGGAGTCACAAACACCACGGCTAGAATAGCCTTATTGAGTAATTCACTGCACTGCAAATAGTTCATGCTTTTTGGTCTTATTTAATACATTTTAAAAATACCTTTTACTTTGAGATAATTATGTTGTTTTGTTGTTACTTGCCATCAAGTCATACCCGACTCATAGTGACCCCTCCTTGGGTTTCTGAGGCAGTATCACTATGGAAGTAGATTGCCCAACCTTCCTTCAGAGGAGTGGCTGGTGGGTTTGAACTGCCAGCCTTCTGGTTAGCAGTCAAGTGCTTTAGGCACTACACTACCAGAGCTCCTTGAGATAATTATAGATACACAGAAAGTTGCAAAAATAGTATAGACAGGTCACACAACAATGACAACTTACAAAACTATAGCATAGTAACAAAATCAGCAAACTGACATTGGTGGAATTCACAGAATTTATTCAGATTTCAGAGGTCCCTGGGTGGTGCAAATGGTTTGTGCTCAACTACTAGCCCTGGTAGCACAATGATCAAGTGCTTGGCTGTTAACCGAAAGGTCAATGGTATGCAATTTGAATCACCAGTGGGTCTGCAATCACTATTCTGTTCCCCACCTTTATAATTTTTTCATTTCAAGAATCTTGCATGAATACATTCATATATTATATAACCTTTAGAATTTTTTTTTTCCCCCACTCAGCTTAATGCCCTCAAGGATCCATTGGTGGTACAGTTTGTACCTGACTGCTAACTGAAAGGTTGAACTCACTCAGTGGTACCAAGGAAGAAAGGGCTGCTGATTTGCTTTTGTAAAGATTATAGCTAAGAAAACTCTACATAGCAGTTGCACCCACCAGCCACTCCTCAGAAGGAAGGTTGGGCAATCTACTTCCATAGTGATACCACTTTGGAAACCCAAGGAGGGGTCACTGTGAGTTGAGTCTGACTTGATGGCACATAACAACAACAACATTATAATACATGGGTCAGAATCAACTCAACAGCAACATTATTTTTTGTTTGTCTGTTTGTTTAATGCCCTTGAGGTCCATCCAAGTTGTTGTGTGTACCAGTAGTGTGATTCTTTTTCTTACAAGTAGCATTCCATGTTATGCCCATGCCACTGTTTGTTTAATAGTTCATGCATTTAAAGACATCTGGGTTGTTTCAAATTTTTAGCATTTACAGATAAAGTTACTATGCACATTCATGTACAGGTTTTTGTATGGGCATGTTTTCATGTCTCTGGGATATCAGTATGATTGCTGGGTCACATGGTAAGACTGTTGTTCATTTTTTCAGAAACTGCTAAACTATTTTCCAGAATGATGTATTATTTTACATTCCTACCAGGAATGTATGAGAAATCCATTTCCCCGTGTCCATGCCAGCATTTGTATCATTACTATTTTTTTTTTTAAATTTAGCTATTCTAATAGATGTGTAGTGTTATTTTATCATGATTTTAACTTGTGTTTCCTTAATGACTAATTGTGTTGAACATCTTTTCATGTGTTCATTTGCCATCTGTTCCAATAAAAGTTTAAGTGGCAGGTTTCATTTGACTCATGGACCACAGTTTCCCAAACTCTTTTCTAGATTATTTATTGGTTCTTTTGCTTTTTCCATTTCCCCTTTACTCTAACTGTGATGCTCTTTAAATATCATATTTTCTTACCTAATATTTCTGCTAGCTTCTTTTTGGTGACTGCTTGTTCTGCATCATATCACTAATAAGTTCCTTTATCTTAATGAAAATACTGATTTCATTTTTTTTCAATAATTCTACTCCATGTGGCATATATATGTCATTCAATTTTTGTCTTTGGGAATGTGAAATAATATAATGTTTAAAAGTTTTGGTGCTGGAGCCTGTCTGCCTATGTCCTAACTTCTCTACCTATTAGTAAGTTAGCCCTCTAGGACTCTTGTATAATCACAGAAGGAGGTGAAGTTCCTCCAGAATGGCTGATATTGAGATTGTCGCCAGTATAGTCAGTAGGGGGTTAAGGACATATTTAATATTGTTTATAAAAATAAAATAATGTAATATATCTGACATTGTTATGGAGCCCATTTAAGACCACCACATTTATTACTAGTAGATACTACTATAACGTTACATGTTGAATAGATGAAGTGAACAGAATCTTGAATCTGAATCCAGTAGCATTGTAAATTAATAAAAAAGGCATTGTCTAAACTCTGGGGGAAAAAATAACAATGGTAATGTGAAATTATTGAATGAAAAGATATAAACATGTTTTAAAAATGTTTATACCTTTTCATTCAGTAATTTCACGTTACCATTGCTGTCAATTCTGACTCACCATGATCCTAAAAGATGGAGGAGAACTGTTCCATGGGGTTTCTAAGCAGTAATATTTACAGAAGCACACTGCCATATCTTTCTCCTAAAGAGCAGCAGGTGGATTTGAAACACAGAGAAACACAGACCTTTTGGCCCTTTTAATTTCACATTAAATGTCCTTTTTAAGGAAATTATGAATAGTTAAGCATGAAGATAAGAGACATATGCTAAAGATTATGAAAGAGGAATGTAGAAGGAGCTTGGTACTCTACTGTAATCTACCTGGGGGAATTCCTGAATGGTACAAATATGCCTAGCTGCTAACCAAAAGGTTGGTGGTCCAAGTCTACCCAAGAGTGCCATGGGAAAATACCTGGCAATCTACTTCCAAAATATCAGTCATTGAAAACCCTATGGAGGACAGTTTTACTCTGACATACATGGAGTCACCATTAATCAGAATCAATTTGACAGCAACTGGCTGTCGGTTGGTTATTCTGCCTAGACTCCATATCCTCACACTTACAGTTGAATAGCTAAAGAGAATCCTAAATGAACAAGTCCAAATTTCTAAAAGGATTAATAATATGGAGGTCTAAGGAAGGTTGGGCAATCTACTTCCATAGTTATACCGCCTCGGCAGTGAGGTTTTTTTCTTCGTTATTCAATGAACAGATTCAGAAGTACATGAAAAGTATATAATAGCATAGCAAATGATTGTTTTGGGAGAGAAAAAAAGGAAGGGGCAGAATTTTGCATACCATATGGTTAGAACTATGGGGCAAAGACAGAATTAGGGTGCATTTCCTATCAGTGTTTGTGTTTTAAGTGAGTTCTTTTTCTTACCCTGTATTTACCAAGTTTCCTTTTTAGATATTTTATAATTATAAATATACAAAATAATTATTTTAAAATAAATTCTTCAGAGATATATTGAATCACTAAAGAAGGGCTCATAATTTAATCTATACCAAAAGTTAAACATTAATAATTAAACCAAGGGGATGGGTAGAGAGGAGGTTCAAACTCCTTGAACTCATTTAAGGTGTGTGCCTAAGGCATTTGACTGCTAACCAGAAGGCTGGCAGTTCAAACCCACTAGCCACTCTTAGGAAGGAAGGTTGGGCAATCTACTTCTGTAGTGATACTGCCTCAGAAACTCAAGGAGGGGTCGCTATGGGTTGGATCCAACTCAATGGCAGTGAGTTTGGTTTTCTGAGTTTGCTTAAATATCAAAAAAGAAAGAAAACACCCAAAACAATAAACACCAGTTGCTGTCAAGTAGATTCAGACTCATGGTAACCCTATACATTTCAGAATAAAACTGTACTCTATAGGGTTTTCAGAACCATTGTACCTTTCAGAAACAGATAACTGGGCCTTTCTTTTGAGGTCCTTATGTGTTGGTTCAAACTTCCAACCTTTTGGTTAGTAGTCCAGTACTTAAATCTTTATGCCTCCCAGGGACTCCTTGCTTAAATACAACACCCACCAAGCCCACTGCCATAGAGTTGATTCTGACTCGTAGTGGCCTGATAGGGCAGAGTAGAATTACTCCATAGGGTTTCCAAGGCTGTAAATCTTTATGGAAGCAGAATGCCTTATCTTTCTCCCACGGAGTGGTGGGTGGGTTACAGGGAAGGAAAAAATGAACAACTATTTGACATTTCTTCATAATAAATTGTGGATAACACTGAGAAGAATGGGAATTACAAAACACTTAATTATACTAGTGAAGAACCTGTACATAGACCAGGAAGCTGTCATTTGAACAGAGCAAGGGGACACTGCATGGTTTAAAATTAAGAAGGAGTATGTCATGGTTGTATCCTTTCACCATACTTATTCATGCTGTATGCTGAGAAAATAATCTGAGAAGCTGTACTATATGAAGAAGAACGTGGCATCAGGATTGGAGGAAAAATCATTAACAATCTGAGATATGCTGACGATACAACTTTGCTTGCTGAAAGTGAGGATGACTTGAAGCACTTACTGATGAAGATTGAAGACTACAGTCTTCAGTATGGATTACATCTCATAAAGAAAACAAAAATCCTCACAACTGGACCTATAAGCAGCATCATGATAAGTGGAGAAAAGACTGAAGTTGTCAAACACTTCACATTGCTTGGTTCTACAATTGATGCCAATGGAAGAAGCAGTCAGGACATCAGATGACATATAGTACTGGGCAAATCGGCTGCAAAGGACCTCTTTCAAGTGCCGAGGAGCAAAGATGTCTTCTTGAGGACTAAGGTGTGCCTGACACAAGCCATGGCATTTTCAATCACCTCATATTCATGTGAGAGCTGAACAATGAATAAGGAAGACTGAAGAAGAATTGATGCTTTTGAGCTGTGGCATTTGCGAAGAATGCTGAAAGTACCATGGACTGCTGAAAGATCTAACAAATCTGTCCTGGAGGAAGTGCAGCTGGAATGCTCCTTGGATGTGAGAATGGCCTGGCTTCGTATCACCTACTTTGGTCATGTTATCAGAAGGGACCATTCCCTGGAGAAGGAAGTCATGCTCGGTAAGGTGGAGGGTTGACAAAAGAGGGGAAAACCCTCAACAAGATGGATTGACACAGTGGCTGTGGAGATGTGCTCAAGTATAGCGGGGATCATGGAGCTGGCACAAGACCGGGCAGTGTTTCGTTCTGCTGTGCATAGGGTCACCATGAGTCAGAGATGACTTAACAGCATCCAACAACAGCAAGAACAATTTTCATTATCTGTGGCTAAGGCACTTGACTGCTAACCAGAAGGCTGGCGGTTCAAACCCACCAGCCACTCCTCGGAAGGAAGGTTGGGCAATCTACTTCCGTAGTGATACTGCCTCGGAAACCCAAGGAGGGGTCGCTATGAGTCAGGGCTGACTCGACGGCACATAACAACAACAACAACAACACAGTCTCATAATACCTAATTTCATTATTCAATACCAGTGACTCTAGGCATCCAGTAAGTGGATGAAATGGATACTCTCCTCCATATTCACTGTCTCTGTCAAAAGCAATGAGGCTTCCATTTGGTCATGTTCAGGGTAATTGTGTGCACAGTAGAATCACAAGCCTTCTGGCTTCAATTACCTTAGGAAAATGCTAATAAATTACACTCCTGATCTTGACCAGAGGTACTTGGCAGTAAATTTGAATAATGAGTAGGCTGAAATCACTAACATTTCTCAGATCTGGAGAGTAACAATACCATATGTAATTTTTAAAGAATCTATAAAATAAAGCTCTGTTTCCAGTAATGCTGTGGGATATGAAATCTAAAACCCCTCCCACTAAAAACATCAACAAATGGTGGCAAAATACAATATTCTTTTCAATGTATTGCTGAGCTGTTAAGAAATTCTCAAGTATCAGAAATGAAGAGAAAATCAAATTGCAGAGATGTAAGTGCATGAGTTTATTTTGTGGCTTCCATTGACATGTGGTGCTAGAGTTGGTAGCTGGTCCTGCCAACTACCTAAGGTCTACCCTGAGGACTTGGGTTCTAATGAAAGGTATAGAAACAAAATAAATCTTAGGCCCATGAGAGGCATAACTGAGACACTGAACAAAGAAAACACGTATTGAAGATCAGAACCACAAAGATAATTGGAATTTGTAGAGCAAGGAGGCAGAGAACAGGGAGCACTATGGAGAAGTCCCTAAAATGTACATAGGGGCCTCCTTAAGTGTTTGGCAAGATACTAAGGTGGGCGTAAGTAGGGTAAGACTCCACAGGCTTGGCAGAGAACAGTTCCTGGGATATAAGAACAGATTGTGAAGGAGACACAGCTATGGTTGATGCTTAGTGTTTTGTCAAGTAGAGTAGAGGGAACTCATTGAACACTTGGGAATTTGGTTGAGATCCCATGAAGGCCACAACTTAAGAGTGGGGTTCCCAGCAATTTCAATACTGGGAATATATCCTAAATAGGTGAGAAACAGGACACAAACAGACATATGCACGTTCATGTTCATTGTAGCACAATTCACTATAACAAAGAGATGGAAACCTAAATGCCCATCAACAGGTGAATGGATAACCAAATTATGGTACATTCACACAATGGAATACTATGTTACATTAAAGAATAATGAATACACGAATCATCTCATAACATGGATGAATCTGGAGGATATTACGCTGAGTGAAATAAGTCAATTGCAAAAAAAAAAAAAAAAACCGAATTCACTGCCATTAGGTCGGATCCGACTCACAGTGACCCCTCCTTGGGTTTCCAAGGCAGTATCACTACAGAATTAGATCTCCCAATCTTCCTTCCAATGAGTGGCTGGGGAGTTTGAACTGCCAGCCTCCTGGTTAGCAGTCAAATGTCTTAAGCATGTTGTATGAGCGCATTATTGTAAAAAGTCAAGGAAGGGTTTGCTTAGGGAAGGGAATTCACATTGTAGGTTACTGGGGATGGGAGGGAAGGGGAGGGAAAATTTCAGACTAGTTGGGGGCCACATGCTGAGTTGGGTAAGTGGTAGGATGGTATGGAAAGAGTCTGTGACCAGCATGATAACATTGGGGAAAGGGAGGACACCAAAACATGCACATAAGATATAGACGACAGAGGCAAATACCAGTACATGCACAATACTGCATTACAACTGTGGTAGTTGTTTGTGTGTCAACTTGGCTGGGCCTGGTTGAGTGGCTGGGCAGCTGGATATAGTTATTCCCCATGGTAAGATTGGTAAATAACTCTATTGTGGAATCTATTGGAGCAGCTGAGTAGCTGCTTTAGGGATGTGGTCTGCTTCCCATATATAAGAAAAAACTTTGGGAATGGTCTCTTGCCTTGGTATGCTTGAACTCTGCATGTAGCCAAGTCATTGTTCAACAGCCTGCCATGCCCTGCCAATCTTGGGACTTCATCTGGACTTGAATTAGTGGCCTGCCATGTTGTTTGATATCATTGGGACTGTGCCTTTTTACTTGTCAACCTTGGGCCTGTCAGCCTCAGCAGCCAGCAGGTGTCTGAGTGAAGAAAACTTCAGTGGTCTGGGAGCAAGAGGCAGAGCTGGAGCCCAAGATTGAGGAACTTTCACC